>NW_026623600.1:706445-714630 GCF_030028575.1 Malurus melanocephalus
CCAGCTGGAGCCACAAACCCCATCAGTCTGGCACCACCTTGGAGTGATTCCTGCTGGCCCCATGTCCCCCTCCCCTGCCAACAAGAGAGCCAAGCTGTGCTGGGGTCCCAGGCCAACTGACCCCAAAGGGGCTGTGCTGGGAAGAGCCTGTGCTGGGACCCCTCCCTGTGGGTCACAGGGTSTGCCTTTGGGGCCATCTGTCACCASCCCTGGCTCATGACAGCTCTTTGTGCCCGTAGACCCAGTGGCACGTGGCACTGCCACATGACCACGCTCACCCGCCTGCCGGGACCCCGGACAAGCAGAACTGAAGGATTCTTTAGGATCTGAGACCTGAGCTCTCCAGGCACAGAACGGGGGTTTTTCACCAGGAGTGCTGTGCTGGTAGTCAGGAGAAATTGCTTTCAGAGCAGAATTAATTTCTGATGATGAGAGCGATAAAAAATGCAAATGAGAATCAGCACAGTCATAACAAAATGGTATTTCACAYAGAGGTATCTCGGGAAGATTTCAGCTCTTGTTAACCCAGAAACAGGTAGAATATCTCTTGGAAATTTCATTTGAAGTATTCTCAGCAGTAAAAAAAAAGAGAGAAAGAGACCTGATCAAAACCCAGTCTCAGAAATGAAAGGCGTGGATGTAAGAAGAGTGCATAATAATGTTTAATAAATAGCTACTTTGCAAGGTATTATAAGAATTATTTAATGTTTGTTCAGCACGTTGGAAATATAAAATCCTAAATGAGAGCTGGATTTATCCYAGCTCAGTGTAACAGATGGCATTAGCACAATTAAACCAAGGTGTGTGGCAAGGGGGATGATTTTTCTTCGCTCRTTTGCAGAACTAAATAAACTACTGGAGAGGTTGAATCTCACCCCACAACTCTGATCCGAGAACATTTGAAATAATGATGATATGTGAAGCTGAGCTGCAGTGAGAGGCAGTTTCTTTAGCACTGAAAAGTTTCSTTTCCATTTCCCTATTTGTTTTCATTTGGTCTCTCTAGCCCCCATTAAGCAATTTTCCCTGGAAATGGATTGATGTGTAGGGCATTTTATTGTCAGGAAGAGAGACAGAAGATGCCAGAGAGACCCAAATTAGAGAAACAAACTTGATTTCTTGTTCTGGCAGGGTTCTCTCCCTCTCCTGGGTTGAGCAGCATGCTGAGCAGGGCATGGYTTGGAGGAGGATAACGGGGATTTGCTGTTTAGTGATGCTATTCCCTCAGGAAGGTCCTTTGGAATCCTCTTGGTTGCACCCATGAGGGTGGAAGTGAGGCTGTGATACTTTTTGGGGCCACCTGAGCCCTGTGTGTGCTCGGCAGGGGTGTCCCAGGCCATGCTGACGTTGTGGTGGTGTGATGGGACCTTTCTCGGTGGCTTTCAGGCTCCTCTCTAATGAGGATTGTTCTCCATCCCCGTGGTCAGGTGTCCACCCTTGCAGGCACCACAAGCAACACCTCCCATGAGGTGATTCTGGTCAGGCAAAGCTCTGAAAGGGCTGCATGAGAAWAATCCCAGATCACTGGGGCTGGAAAATCCCTGCAGGGCCATYGTGTCCGAGCTGTGACTGACGCCCACCTTGTCCCCAGCCCAGAGCACTCAGTGCCACCTCCAGCCCTTCCTGGGACACCTCCAGGGATGGGCACTCCAAACCTCCCTGGGCAGCCCCTGCCAARGCCTGAGCACCCTTTCCATGGGGAAATTCCTCCTGATGTCCCCCCTGGCCCTGCCCTGGCCCAGCCTGAGGCCRTTCCCYGTTGTCCTGCCGGGCAATAGGACAAGAGGAAATRGGCTCAAGGTGCAGCACAGCAGAAACCAGGACAGGAAAAGTGAAACTTTGTTCCTAATGTGGCTGGACAGGGCCAGGAATGCTGTTCCCACACAAAGACCAGCTGGGATATGAGGGTTTGAGCATTTGGTGAGAGTGAAGGCAGCTGGAGCCTTGAGATGATCTCCAGTGAGGGAGGCTGTGGTCATCCAGCGAGGGGCTTGATCCTGACCCTCATTGCTCAAAGACACTGATCCAGCCCTTGACCCCAGGAAATCTGTCTGCACTTTCCCAGTGGGAACAGCTTGGATAAAGATCTCAGGAGCTTGGGAACATCAGAGAGCAGCTGATGGTCCCCTTGCACATCTGACCAAGGCTTTGTCTCAGCAGCTGATGGTCCCCATGCACATCTGACCGAGGCTTTGTCTCCTTGCCTCTGCAGGCCGGGATCATCACGGAGGCCAGGCTCAAGGAGCTGACAGCTGCCATGCCTGTGGTGTTCATCAAGGCCATTCCCGATGACAAGCAGGACAGCCGGGCCCTGTACCCGTGTCCTCTGTACAAAACACGCCAGAGAGGGCCGACCTACGTGTGGACCTTCAACCTCAGGACTAAGGAGAGCCCTTCCAAGTGGGTGCTGGCTGGGGTGGCCTTGCTRCTGCAGATCTGAGGCACTGGCACAGCTCCTGGTCTGCAGGTCCCTCATGGTGCCTTTGTCACATAGTTCAGACAATTAAATGCTGAGATTAACCTGAGCTCCAGCTCCATGGTGGACTCTCAGGTTATGTACCCAGGACTGTATGTGAGCCCTGGGGACAGAGCCTGTAAGGAGGCGACAGAGGGACATATGGGCCAGGTTCCTGGCTGCTGCAAATTCACATCCTGTAATTCCTACATTGCTGTGCTGGAAGATCCCAGCCCCCAGACTGATATACCACACCCAGAGGGTGCTAAGCTCAAATCTAATTTTTATTTCTCTTCATGATCCAAAGTAGTTTTAAAATCAGTGGCTTTCTCCAAAGCACTTAAATAGTCCAATGACTTGTGAAATTCTCCAGAACTTATCCTTTTCCCTCTCTGAGTGTTTCTTTGCCGTGTGTGTGATGTTGAAAGYTGGGAGGTGAGCAGATGTTGTGGTTATAAACTGTGTCTTGCTAACACTCCTGTAAATCTTAGAAACATTGAAAATGGTGTTAAAATCCAATGTGCTTAATGGAATCCACAGTGAAAGTGCAGCACAGGGATTGTTTAAGAAGAATATGTCAYGGTGATAGATACTTACTAATAAAAYTAAYTGCTCCTGGAATAGTCTCTGGAAGCTGCATGTTTACTCACAATGTGGAGGGCACAGGGGGTCAGGTGGGAGAACACACCAGTGTGGGTCACTGAGAGTTTAATTCTGACTGGAATGGGGGAGAAGTGAGAAGTGGTGTGTGGTGCAGAGGGGGCACAGAGGGGTGGCTGAGGGTGCACTGAGTGCCGGGAACATGGACAGAGCATGGCTGAGCACTCAGAGCTGGGACTGGAGCTCCAAGTGGGATAGGGTGGGTTCCTGGGGATATGGGGCTGTGCTGTGCTGGTGCAGAGGGCACAGAGGGATGGCTGGATGTGCACTGAGTGCTGGGAACATGGATGGAGCATGGCTGAGCACTCAGAGCTGGGGATGGAGGAGCTGGGTGGGTTCCTGGGAACATGGGACTATGCTGTGCTGGTGCAGAGGGCACAGAGGGGTGGCTGGGTGTGCACTGCGTGCCAGGAACATGGATGAAGCATGGCTGAGCATTGGAGCTCCTCCATCCCTGGGTTGGTTCCTGGGGACATGGGGCCGTGCTGTGCTGGTGCAGAGGGCACAGAGGGTGTCTGGGTGAGCACTGAGTGACCGGCACACTGAGCACAGCTGAGGTTTCACACTTTTACCCTTCCACTGCTCCATCCCATGGAGAGAGAAGCAGCCAGGGGCATGGGGAGCTGGGCTGCTGCAGGGATTAAACCAGGACTACATTTCTATGGGCAGTGCTTGGTTTCTCAGAGCCTCMWCTMAAGTGCAGTGGTTTTATGGGTGGCSTTGGCACACAGCAGAAGATGTGGCCAACTCTCTGTYAGTCCAGGAGATCAACACTGCTCCACTGGGAGTCACCCAGGAGGGTGAAGTCCTCAGGCTGTGCAGGAGATCCACAGGAACCCTCTTGCCCTGCACAGCACAGCAGCTCTGCTCCTGCAGGAAAAAGAACATCCAAAATCCTTGTCCTTGCAGTCCTGAAGAATGACAGACTTCTGGATGAAAGTAAGGAGGAAAAACTCTCTGGGAAGAACTTTGTTTAATTGCCAGGCAGTGTCTCCAAGGCACAGCCCCGAAAAATTAATGATGGATGAGCTAGTTATGGCTTAGCAAAAGACATCTGCAAATATCTGATGGAAGGGAGAGGGCTGTCTTAAGCTGGCTTTTTAAAATTGTCTCTAATCCATAAATGAGGTAACAGAGTCTGTAGAGTATCCCACATAATGAATACCTGCTAGAAGAGGTCTGTTAGCTGGGGAAAGCTTTGCTATTAAATTAAATCCCTCTCAATTTAAATTAAAACCTGCCAATTAGACATGAAATGTAAACTGGTCACTTCCTCTGGCTTTGCAAAGTTGGGCACATTGAATTCCCCATGTGTTTCACCGCGCAGGAGGTTTGGATGCATAAACAGAGCATGGCTGAATTAAACACAAAAGAGAARGATCAGAATGTACAAGAAAGTGCATCATGCAGCAGATAATCCATCATGTGGATTAGTCCTCCACTGGGACTTCTTCGAGGTTTCTTTCACCAGGGGGACCTTGTGGCTCTGCACAACTCCTGACAGGAGGGGACAGCCGGGGGGGTCGGGCTCTGCTCCAGGGAACAGGGACAGGAGGAGAGGGAACGGCCTCAGGCTGGGCCAGGGCAGGGCCAGGGGGGACATCAGGAGGAATTTCCCCATGGAAAGGGTGCTCAGGCCTTGGCAGGGGCTGCCCAGGGWGGTTTGGAGTGCCCATCCCTGGAGGTGTCCCAGGAAGGGCTGGAGGTGGCACTGAGTGCTCTGGGCTGGGGACAAGGTGGGGATGGGCACTGGATGGACTGGATGAACTTGGAGAGTTTTCCAGCCTCAGTGAATCTGTGTATGATTCTCARTGCCCTGTATGAGGGATTTCCTCCCATTCTGGAGACTGTCAATGTCCTAAACTTCACTCTTCTCTTTCAAAACCTCTCCCCCTTTTCCAGTACACCAGAGCCTGTCCCTGCTCTGTGTTGCCCTCCAAAATGCCTCTGTACACGCAGGAAAGGAGAAGCTCAATAATTCCCCAGGCACTGCCTGCTCCTTGCAGAGCCGCAGCCTGGGCTGTTCTCCTGTCAGCTGAAGAAGAATGGTCTGTTGACAACAAAATTGATCCGATTGTTTTATTATATATATCTGCCTGCATAATTCACCAGTTGGGCAGGCAGGGTAGTGGGGAGATATTTATAGATACTAGAAATGTCACCAGGGTGCTCATTCTTCATCCTTTGAAAATCATCACAGGAACGAGTTGGCTGCAAAATGCTACAAGAGGATGGTGAATAATTTGACGCTTTAGGGGGTGGAAAAAAAATCTGACAGGCATGAGATTTTGCAGCCATATCTGCCCAAAGCAGGCAATTAAATCCAACTGGACAGGCTGTTCATTGGGAGTGATTCATTAGTCAAAGGTCAACGTTTCCTGTCCACAAGCTCTTGGAGACAGCTGCCCACTTGGCACTGCCATGGGCACCATCCTCCTTCTCTCCTGGGTTGGGGTGGAGGGTCCAGCACAGAGAGGAGCTGGAGCTGCTGCACAGAGCCCAGAGGAGGCTCCAGGATGGGCAGAGGGATGGAGCAGCTCTGCTGGGAGGGAAGGCTGGGACAGCTGGGATTGTTCAGCCTGGAGAGGAGAAGCTTTGGGGTGACCTCAGTGTGACCTTCCAGGACCTGAAGGAGCTGCAGGAAAGATGGAGAGAGACTGGGGACAAGGGATGAAGGGACAGGACCCAGGAAATGGTTCCCATGCCAGAGGGCAGG
Organism: Malurus melanocephalus; assembly: GCF_030028575.1. Lineage (NCBI taxonomy): Eukaryota > Metazoa > Chordata > Aves > Passeriformes > Maluridae > Malurus > Malurus melanocephalus. Next base: position 712,277 of record NW_026623600.1, read on the forward strand.
GATGGATGGGATATTGGGCAGGAATTGTTCCCTGTTTGGATGGGCAGGCCCTGGCACAGGGTGCCCAGAGCAGCTGTGGCTGCCCCTGGATCCCTGGCAGTGCCCAAGGCCAGGCTGGACATTGGGGCTGGGAGTGACCTGGGACAGTGGGAGGTGTCCCTGCCATGGCAGGGGTGGGATGGATGAGGTTTAAACTCCCTCCCAACCCAAACTGTTCAGGGATTCTGTGATTTTTAGGGCAGTTTGGCAACAGGGAACATGTGGTTGCTCACTGTTACCTAAATCTGGAGACCCTGAGAAGTGACTTCTCCATCACTGGAACAAGTCTCATGAGGCCATTGTCCAGGCCCAGCTCTGAAGCTGCTCTCCTGCCCTACATCCCCCTCCATTCTAACCCCACAGTTTCAGCTCACCCTCACCTCTCACCTGCCCAACCCTGCTGAACCCCAACCCTTCCTTCACTTGCCCCAGCACCAGCCAACCTGAGAAAACRAAGTTTTAAAYGAGCRGGTTGGTGTCTCTGGGCCAAAGACATGACTCTTGAAAGTGATGCCTCAGGATTTCAGCTTCTCCATTTCCATGTCTCTGTAACCCTGKRATTYTTCAGTGTTTAACTCCAGACTCCACAGACAGTGCTGASCTCCTGCTCTCCCATTTTTACACAAAACAATTCCTCTGCAGCCCCAAACTCAAGGACACCTCCCTGGGCCAGGCCCCAAGAGATGGAAACAAGAGAGAATTGGGGGAGCCAAGTTGGAGTTTTTGACTGCATTGGCTGCAGCTGCAATTGGAGGATTCATCCCCGATGTGCAAATGGACAAAAGTGAGAAAGGGTGAAAAAGCCGTGAGCCATTGTCCATTGTGGGTGCAGCCCCTGGCTGGGCTGGGACTGCCCTGAATGGCCCTGAAGGCYCTGMMATRAACAGAACTGCTTTGGATTYTCTGAATTCTCTCTGGGCTCTGGTTTAGGTAAACCTGGATAAGGTATCACAAGCACAGTGCTGCTCCTGAAGGTAGAGGAGCCCTGTGGCCACCAGTTTTACAGCATGCTTGGGGCTATTCCCATTTTCTGGAGAGCCTGTTAAGTGCCTGACCAGCCTCTGGGGGAAGAACCTTTTCCTGATCTCCAGCCTGACCCTCCCTCCATTCCCTGGAGSTCCAGCCATTCCCTGGCTCTTGTCACTGAGATTGGAGCTGCCCCTSTGCTGTCCCCTGGCAGGAGCTGCAACCCCCAGTGAGGTTTGGCCTCCGGATCTGCCAAAGTGCCCCACATCTCTTCACCACTGCACAGGGAGCCTGGCAGTCACAGCTCAGGGGACAATACTAAGCTTCCTTACTGTTAAGGCCAAGCCTGTGTGTCCTTGGCTCTTGCCCTCTCCCAGGAGTTCATCCAGACCCCTCATCCTTTGAGCTCACRAGCAAGGCCATGTCCTGGATGCCCAGGGGATCCCAGCCTGGCTCTCAGCCTTTCTCTGTATCCGTTTGGGGCCTGACTCCTCAAAAGGTCTGTGGTCAATCAGTTAACTCCAGATCGGTGACATTTTCCAAAGGGATGAAAGTGAGAGACAGAAAATCGTGCTATTGAACACTTAAKGTCAGGGAAAATTGACTGAACTCTCCCAGGACAGAGAAATGGCTTTTCCATAGCCTGGGAATGTTGTACCTGCTACAAATCATAATTGGCAGAAGAGCACAGTTCAAAGCAGAGTCTTCACAAATGCTTTGTAATGGTGTCCCACATTTTGGGGTTAACCAGCTCCATTTTACCACAACTGTTGCTCACAGAGCGAAGGAAAATGTGGAGTAGACACAGAAAAGGAGAGCCTGGTGGGTGGGCCAGAGATTGGCTCCACTGGGGCAGATTAATTGCAGCTATTATTGGGCACTGGCAATGCCCAGGGATGCAAATTCTGCCTGTGTCACTGCTCAAGTATTTACAGCACAAAAGTAGCTGTAACGTATTAGCAAGATGCATTCATTTTCTAACGTGGCATTAATACATTTAATTAGCAATGSCTTATTAGATTCATGTCTGTTATTATGCATTGTTTTTTAAATGACTGTAATTGCCCAAACAAATCTACAAATGTATTTACCTTGTTCATGGCTCTGAGCCTCATTTAAAAAGCTTTTAGACTGTAAAAGACATTCAGAGAGTTATAAGCAGCMCCTCTAATTGGGCTGCTGGTGTTCYTGTCAGTGCAGAGGGTGGTTTGAGGCTCTAAATACTTGTCCAAAGGCCTTGAAACCCTCTTAWGTGTGCAAACTTTCAGGTTCACTTTGAGGAAACTTCTAAAACATTCATTTTGATTAGGGGCAAATGCCATGAGGCAAAACCTGAGCCTGAATTTGGT
>NW_026623600.1:715204-717831 GCF_030028575.1 Malurus melanocephalus
AGAGTTGGGATCAGGAATGGAGAGTTGACCTCCAGCTGCCCAGGCTCAGCACCTGCCCTTTAGGCAGTCAGGAGAGGAAGATGCATGTGGGGTCATCTCTTTGGTGACAACAGCCCAGGCTTCCACCAGGTACATCACAGCACCCTCCTCTTCATCATGGCACTGTCCCATCCCATGGAACAGCCCCTACAGAGCTCTTGCTCCCATTGTCATAGAAATAGTTGGGATAATTGAAGTACAGAATGTGAAGAAATCCCAGGGTCTTTCTGATGGGCTACATCAGGGCTACAGGAGCTGCAGGAATTTGGGTTTAGCCCACAGAGTGGATCTGGTCCTGGAGAAGGTCTGGGAAGGGTGGATGGCTGCAGGATCTCTGAGCAGCAAACTGAAGGATCCTCCTTCCCTTCCAGCACAGGGCACAGGCGAGGGCCATGGGCCAAAACCTGAGAGTTGGACACAACAGCTGCCCTGGGAGGAATTAAATCCATTATTGTTGCTGATTCCTAACTCTTTTTGTTCACCAAGGGTTACAATTTCCTGGCTCAATCATCCTGAGCTCAGGTGGGTTTGGCAGTTCTCTTKCTTGTCACCTGGAGCCCCTTCTCACTGGCAGATCTGAACCTTAAATGTGCACTAAACTACTGAACCATCCATGCACTGTGGGCAAGAGCTGCACATCCTTTTTGGGGTTGCAGTTCTCCTGTGCACCCACAGCACTGACCCGTGGGTGTAATTYCAGCTGCCTGCACAACTCAGCCTGGCTGGAAACAGCAAGAAGGGGATGGTGTTCCACTTGAACTTTTTTCATGGGAATGGTTGTCAGGCATGGGAAGGGACTGCAAGGACACTGCTGGAGTCACCATCCCTAGAAGTGCTCAGAAAATGAGGGGAAATGTCATTTAATGCTATAATTTACTGGGCATTGTGGGATTTTTTTGAAGGTTGGGCTTGATGGCCTTGGAGGTCTTTTCCAACCTCGATGATTTTGTGATTCTGTTCCATGATTCTGTGACTTACCAGTGATTGCTGGACAAGCAATGGGATGTGCTGTGGGGYCCCCAGGATTCCTACTGCAGATAAACCCGAGCCACAGATCCTCCATCCCCTCTGCTTAGCAGAGATTTTACTGCAGAATCCTCCTGGAGAGTTATCAAACCCTGGTACACGTKGGACTCCAGAAATGAGGAAATGATTCTGAGAGACAGGCAGGGTTCAAAGGGCTGAGAAAATGATGCAGAGAATGCATAATTGTTGAAAGGAAATGAGAGATTTTTTAGCTGCAGACTGGCACATTATTTGGCTCGATGTGTCCGTTCTGTTTGTCAGAACAGAGACAGGAGAAATCTGAACAAAACCATCTTTGGAAATCCTGTCCCGCTTCCCATCTGCCGTGGCTGGGAACTTTTCATGGAACGGGATTGTGGTGGCACTGCCTACACTTGGACTGTGCTCTGTCTACTTAACAAGCATTTCAATTAATTACTGCAATGTTATTATTGTGAAGAGGCAGCAGGGAGGAGGGGAATGCTCAGATGATGGATGTGAGCTGCTGTCTGTCTGAGGGGCCTGGCTGGACACTGAGGGGTCAGTTTGCCCCTCTAAGGGGAGGTGGGAGCTGCCTGTGAGGGGTGGGGTCTGCACATGTGGAGCTGAACATGTGGAGCTGACTCCATCTGGGAAAGCTGAGGTGATGGGTGTCCCAACAGGAATGTTTCCTTGGGAATCTGAGATGGCCTGAGCAGCACATGAACAGGAGCTGCTCCCCGCTGTAATGGCCCAGACTTTCCTGGTGTCACACCAACCTCCCATGGGTGTCACACCAACCTCCCATGGGTGTCACACCAACCTCCCATGGGTGTCACATTATCAGTGCAGACCTCACACACTGACACAGGCAAGGGGAAGGTGTCAAATGTCAGCCCTTTAATATCTCCCAGTACCCCTCCATATCACACCAACAACATGAACAGGAGACAAAAATCTTCCATGAGTTGTCCACAAATGCTCCTCTGCTGGCAGCTGAGCATCTCCTCTTTAAGCAGTCATTCCCTCTRCTCCACCCCAGCAGCAGATCATTGAGCTCCCACCAATGCTCCTCAGCTCTGTCCAAACATCTCCTTTTACAGAGCTGAGCTCTTTTAATCTCTYGCTGGCTTCCCACATCACAGGAGGGGTCAGTCACACCCCACAGCCCCTCACCAGCGCTCCAAGGAAGCAGCACAGGCTGGACAGYACAGGGAAGGGGAGTCTGGTGTATTCTGCCTGGCCCATTCCTGCTGCCCCCTCTCCTCCATCTCCCAGGGCAGAGCCAGCTGGCAGCAGCCCCTGCTCTGTGTTCAGGGAACGTGGGATGGTGAATCTCTTCCCAGGCCCAAACTTTAAAGACAGCATGATGGGAGAGCCTCAGGTTTGTGTCCTCTGAGCTGGGAGATGCCATGTGCAGCAGAAGGTAAAGCTCAGCTCAGCCTTTGGAGGAGCTGTCACCCCCGAGGCTCAGGGATGGGATGTTGCCCAGCACATTCCTGGGGAGGAATGGAGGGCATTCCTTCTGTGCCTTCCTTTACCAGCTTTGTGGCATTGTGAGAAGCAACCTGAGGCTGCTTTGGATCCATTCAAAGTTTATCTCA
>NW_026623600.1:718547-719851 GCF_030028575.1 Malurus melanocephalus
ACTGGCACAGCTCCACTGCCAGGAGACGTGCTGGGGGCTTCAAGCCGAGAGCTGAGAGCCTCATGAGATCAACCCTCACTTCCCAGCACAAAAGGCAGCACACAGGGCATGAGGGAATGAGGATGTGGATCTGATTACAGTGGAGAAAGATGTCAGCCCTGGAAATCAATTACCTGCTCTTCAAAAGGACCGAGTTCTCCAAGTTAATKATAATTAGGAATAGCAAATTGTAGAGGGGGAAACGAAAATGAACAAAAGTGAAACATTATCCAAAGAAAGGGATTGGGAAGTAAAAAAGCCACAAGCAGGGAGGCAGTTCTGACTAAAAGCCTGGAGGGTGGATGGTGTTAGCAACTGCAAATAAAGCTGAATGGAGAACAACTGCAAAGAGAAAAAATAGAATTCGTCACAAAGCAGAGCTGGGAGATGTGGGAAATTGCTAAGGGGAGCTGAAAACAGTGGGAGAAAGCCTGTAACGGGCAAAATTAGTCAATGGATTCCTTCCTTCCCAGTGGTCAGACCCCATATCTGGGAGTGGCGGAGACTCCTGGCAGGAATGCAGGACAGCAGCCAGGAAGGCAGGTGAAGCCTGGTGGGGTCAGATGGACTTTGGCAGCTCTGCCTGGACATGGGCTTGGCCTGGGGACTGTGAACACAGACACTGCAGGGGTGACCTGTGCCCAGGCTTTGTCCCAGCTGTGGCAGTTGGGCTGAGTTTTGGGGTCAGATGTGGAAGAGCCCTGTGCCAAGGATGATCAGGACAGACTCAAGGGAACTCCAGCAGGAAGCCAACAGGGAATCATAGGGTGTACTCAGGTCTGATCCCTGCTCTGGACAGATGGACACCYGAGTCCTGTAGTTCTGGGGTAAACCTGGCGTGTTGGGAGACATCTGCCTGCCTCCTCTAAAGCAGGGGAGTGAATTTCTCCCTCTGCAGCCAGACAAGGGTGTGAGGAAAATTAATCCACAAGCACCAGAGGTTTATGTCCAAAAAAGAGACAGAGGAGTCCCACAACTTTATTAATGAATAAAGGGAGAGGTCATGGGCATTTCCATGAGTGTCTCAAACTGATAGAGGACACAGCCTCTTTTATCCCAATTTCCAGGCCACGGTTCCCTCTCTCTTTCCCCATTGGCTGAGGAACTTGAAGGGTACAGACTCCCTGAAATGCCTGATGCAAACCCCCTTTAATACACATCCCCCCTCTTAATACACATCTCTGTGTCTGTGCTCTTGTAGTCCATTGACCCAGTCTGGGGTCAGTCAGTCAGTGGAATTCCCATGGAAATCTTTCCCATTGTTC
>NW_026623600.1:720433-725842 GCF_030028575.1 Malurus melanocephalus
AGTAAAAACAGCACTTACAGTGCTTCAAGGAGAACATGAATGAGAGGCCACCTGGGATCCCTCTAATGCTTGTTTAAAGTCCAGCAATGCAATTGCTGCCAGAGTTTGTGGCTTTATAGGACTTGGGTCTTGTCAAACAGACAAATGACACAGTTCCAGGGTGGGCTGACAAAGGGAACTGCAGAATGGGRTTAGTCCAGGGGAGGTATTTAATTTAATAATGCATAACATGCTAATGACATTTCCCTTTGGAAAATGCAGGGGGAGTGGGTGGGGATGGCTGCTGGACAGATATTGGGAGGAAGGATTTGCTCAGGGCCCATGGCCTGGAGCGCTCTCTCAGCAGAAGAAAATCTGACTGGTGCTGCCAACACATCTGCCTGGCAGAGCTGGAGAGAGCTGTTCAGAGCTCAGCAGAGAGCTGGGAACTGCTGGTTTTTTGGTGAGATCCCTGAGTGCCCAGCCCTGCTCCAGGGCTGCTGTGCAGCTCCTGTGTTCAGTTCATGGTTCAGAGCAGAGCTGAGAGCTCCCCATCCCTGCAGGCACAGGGAGAGCTGAGAGATTGTCTTCSATTCTGCTTCTTATCTTTGAGATAAGCCATCATCACAGGGTGATTTCCAGAGACAAACCTCTCCATCGGGGCTGTGAGTGCTGCCCTCAGTGCTCTGTCCCCTCTGTTCTGCCCAAGGGTGAATCTCCTCAGGGAAGGCGCTTCCAAGGCTAATTAGGGGAACAAATCCCGCTCCACTCAGGGATCACAGAGCAGCCAGCATGGCCTGGTGTTCAGCAAGCCCAGCTGTCAGCTCTGCCTGCCCACAGSTCCCTGATCCCATCCCTGTTCCATTCATCCCAGCCTTCCTCATCTGCCACCTCTCAGGAGTCATTTGTCCCCAGCTTGTTTGCTTTAGGGACATCTGGGCTGAGTCAGTGGCAGCATCTGCTGCTGACCCCGGCTGGGCCATGGGACAGGAGGGACAGGAGGGACAGGGACCTGTGGCACAGACAGAGCTCCTGGAGCCAAGTGCTCCGTGTGGGGGAAAGGATGAGCTGCATCTCTGCAAATTAATGAGACATTTGATGGCCAGCTGGGTTCTCCTCGACTTGAGATGACCYGTGCATCTGGGAGCAGTGCCAGGAGGCAGGAGGATGGAGCAATTGGTACAAGCTGATGCAGGTAACAATGAAACACCTCTATTATAATGACAAAGGATGAGAGGGAGAAGTGCTTTGTCAGGAGCCATCTTGTCACCGAACCTGCAGGAAAAACAAAAACACTCCAACAACATTTTTAATGTTATAGAGTCAAGGCATTACTTTATTTTCTGGCCAGGATGTGCCACAGAAATCATTTAATGCACACACAGCCTCAGTGTGCAGAGAGAATCATTCCATGACATATGACATACAAGATTTCCCCCAAACTTTGTCCAGTCAAAGCCCAGAGAACTTTATTGGTTTAATGTYCATTGGTCCAGTGTTGTGCAGTTCTCAGGATGTGGATTTGTTCGCCTCTGATGCTGATCAGGTTCTGCTTCTCATCTCTCCCAGAGCAGGTATCCCTCACCATGCCAGGGAGGAGGTTTGGAGCTGATGTTTCATTAATCTGATGACTGTTTGATTAATCTTGATGACTGCTGATGGTCACTGATGATCACTTGATAGTCCCTGGTGGCCATTAATGGTCCTTCTCTTCTGTTCCACTCCCTCTCTGTTGAGCTGTGAAGCTTCTCAGGCCTCACCTGGTGGAGCAATGCCCTGGAAAGAAACTTCAACATCCTTCCCCCGGGGCAAAGGCAAACAACATCTGACTAAAGTTACATTAAAAAAAAAAATTAAATGGTATATTTTCCAACAATCTCTTCCTCCTCAGTCCCCAAGTGCATTTTCTGGTTTAATGTTAAACTCTGTCTGAAGAACAGGCTGACACTGCTGTGAGTGAGAGCTTCCCCTACCCTGGCCATCACCTGTGCTTGTCTGTCCATCCATGGCCTTCTGAAGCATTGGTCATGACAGGCACAGGGGTTCCTCCAAACCTTCCTTGTGGCCTCGAACCCACGCTGAACCTTTCCAGCTCTCCCTTGTGTTACACACCATGCGTGCGTAGGAAATATTTATAATTATTTTAATAATGTATGATCTCAAAGACATCATGGCATCCRAAAGGGCTGTGCTGGGAAATCGAGATGCATCTGGTTCTTCCCTGGGAAAGAGAACAGCCTGAGGCAGTCCATTACCCACATCCATCTTCAAACAAAGCAGCAAGCAAATGCTTTCGGTCTTGCTGGAAAATTGTTCTGTTGGCTAAACCTGCAACAGAAGAACCTGGATTTCAGGGAGGTGGATCAGCAAGACACGAGGAGAAGGGCAGCCCACAGAGAGATCTTCCAAAGAGCCATTTGTGCCTGGAGAAGCAGGATTTGTGCTGGGGAGGAGCAGGATTTGTGCTGGCTGGCAGATCCAGAGGAAGGCCCTGTTCACTGGGAGGTGCAGCGCTGCCAGAAAATGCATGCAGGCCATGAGCAAAGCCATGGAGAGGATTTTGGCACTTCCCCAGCTCGTTGCTGCACTTGGGTACCCAATACTTTAGATTCCACAGAAAATCAACCTCCCCTTGAAAAGAGTGATAAGAACGACTTGTGAACAGAACACATGGGGGGTCAGCTGGAGCTGAAGCACAAACATCTCTCTCTGCAAGACCTGCCGGGGAGCTGAGGATGCTCTGGCACTGCTCTGGGGCTGCTGCAGAGAGCAGAGTGATGGGTGGAACCATGCTGGACYAAGGACACACCTTGTATAGAACAGATACCTTTAAATAATTAAGAGGAGTAAAGTTTATTAGCTCTGTGGGTGCRTGTTCCTGTTTCATCCTTCCTGGGTAAGATCTGCACATTTTTTCCCACTCTGAATATGCCTGGCTTCAGCTCCCAGCCCTGCTCCTGTTGCTTTTCCCAGTTTATKGAGGAGCCTTTCAGAACTTGGTGTTTTTCCACATTAAGCTGCTCTGTGTTGTGAGGACATTGTCTTTCAAGTGTCTCCTCAATTAGCTAAACAGGTTGAGGTTTTAAATCCTTCACTTCAGAGTGTTCTCTTCCACCCTCAAATCATTTTTATGGCTCTTTTTTTTRCACTGGTTCCCTTTTTATCACCCCTCTAATGTGTGTGGATGGCCTCAGCCTGTCATCCCCAGGGGCTGGAGTCACCTCCCCACCCCAGGCACATCCTCTGCTGGAACATCTGAGAGCAGTGTTGGCTTCCCTGCTGCTGAGTCACACTGAGTTCCCGTGCTGCTCTCACCCCTAAATCCAGGTCGCTGCTGGCACTTTTGGGATCAGCCTCGGTCAGGGCTGCGTCAGCRGCAAAGCTCTGCCAGACCTCCCTGCAGGAACACCGGGGAGCATGGCTGAAACTGAAAAAAACCTGTGTGAGATGTAAATGGGATCTTTCCTGTGCTCCTCACCTCAGAACTGCTGCTTTGGGTTTGCTCCGTTTGCTGTTTCCCCTCTGCTCAGCAGAGCAGGTGTCCCACAGCTTCCCGAGGTTGTCACCACCCCTCCCCATGGGGCTGAGTGTGGGGCAGAGCCATCACCACCCCCAGAACACCCTGCAGAGTGTCCTGGCTGCTGCAGGAGGACACCAACCCCGAACAGCCCTGCCACAGTCCCCTACGCCCCCCAGCACCCTGCAGAGTGTCCTGGCTGCTGCAGGAGTACACCAACCCCAAACAGCCCTGCCACAGTCCCCTACACCCCCCAGAGCACCCTGCAGAGTGTCCTGGCTGCTGCAGGAGGACACCAACCCCGAAAAGCCCTGTCACTGTCCCCTACACCCCCCAGAGCACCCTGCAGAGTGTCCTGGCTGCTGCAGGAGGACACCAACCCCGAAAAGCCCTGTCACTGTCCCCTACAACCCCCCAGCACCCTGCAGCGTGTCCTGGCTGCTGCAGGAGTACACCAACCCCGAAAAGCCCTGTCACTGTCCCCTACACCCCCCAGAGCACCCTGCAGCGTGTCCTGGCTCCTGAAGAAGGACACCAACCCCAAACAGCTCCACCACAGTCCCCTTCACCCCACCAGTGTTCCCAGAGCAGGCTCTGCTCAGCTCAGCCCGGCTGCCGTGCTGCAGTGGCAGGAGCCAGCACAGAGGACAAGGGACAGCCTGGACAATCCTTCCCTGGCCTGTTTGATCCAGGTCAATCAATCAGGGCAGGGATGTGTTCCTGGCTCTGCAAGGAGTGCAGAGTGGGAGGGATGCAGGCTGGATCAAGGACAGAAGGTGCCTTTGCCATGGTTTTGTCCTGCCCTGGATGTCACTGTGCCCTTCCAYGCTCGCAGCTGACCCTGCAGGACATCTGCCCTGGCTCTGTGCACACACAGGAACGTGCCACTGCYGCTGTCCAGAACTGACCATCAGGCTCCTGGCGGGTGGCAGGAATCAGGGAGACCAAATGCTCTGAAGGCATGGTTAGATACAGTGCAGGAGCTGTGTGCTGAGCTCTCAGTGCTCTGCACTGAAATCATCCCTTCAAACACCCCTGCTAAAGGCACCCCCAGGCTGCTGGAGCCGCCCTGATCACAGAGCTGGAGACCTTTCCACACCTCAGSGAGCAGAGCCCAGCTCCCCGTGCCCTGTCCTGTGAGCAGCTCTGCTGTGGTGCTGCTGTGACCCTGCTCTCTGTGTGCCCTCGAGTGACCCCACAGCTCCTGGGGCATTCCCAGCACCGCTCCCAGCTTCCCACACACTGCACACAGGAGGTCACAATCCCCTGCAGCCTTCAGTGAAGCCCTCCAGGGCTGTCCCATGGAATCACAGAATCCTCCAGGGTGGAAGAGTCCTCCTAAGCCATCCTGTGCCTGGTCTCCCCCTTGTCACACAGCCCAGAGCAGAGTGCCACMTCCAGGAATTCCTGGGACACCTCCAGGGACACCAAACCTCCCTGGGCAGCCTCTGCCAAGGCCTGASCACCCTTTCAGCAAAGAAATTCCTCCTGTTGTCCAACCCAAACCTCCTCTGGTACAGTTTGGGCCCATTTCATCTTTCTGTYACCGTTCTCTGGTGTGACAAACATCTTATGTGGGATGACATATTTCCTTTTAGAAAGCTGGTTCTTTGGAAACACCTTCACAGCACGAGGGATTTGGAGTGTTCCTGGAAGTTTGATTCACAGCTTAGGACAAAATACCAGGGACAAAAACCTGGCTCCATACTCTTCATCTGAGGAGAGCTTCAGSTGTGCCTGGTTCAGCTGTGYCCAGCTGTGCCYGGGCTTGGGAATGTGTCCTGTCCATGTCAGCACCAGCCTGAACTCCCAGGGGTGACATGACCGTCCCCACAGCATCACCACTGCCTGAGTATCCCCTGCCAAAATCCTTCATCATCTGCTTTAGGGCTACTCTGTTCAAAAGTGCCCTT
>NW_026623600.1:726962-728408 GCF_030028575.1 Malurus melanocephalus
GATGCAGCCACCACATCCTGGAGAGCAGGGCAGGCTGCTCAGGCCTGGGGACACCCCTGGAGATGGTTGCTGCCTGTTTTGGCCATGTAGTGTTCTTTTAATTACAAAGCAAGGAGGTGGCTGCCAGGAGACAATGAGAAATGGTCCCGTTTTACATGGAGAGCCCTTGAATTCCAAAGCACCAGAGCCCAGACAGTGACTAATGGGCTCTTCAACAGGTGCTAACTCGAATTTACCTTGGGAAAAATACGTGAAGTGGGAGGCAATTAATCAGATAATCCAACATTTGACTAAATCTGTTCCTTGAACTCTTTGATCTCTCCAATTAGCTGCTACCAGGCTGCCTTGGAAAAATGCCTTCACACATAGCAGGGGGTATGGAAACCATGAGTTAACCCCTCCAGTGCTCAGAGYTGGGCCAGTCAGGGGGCAGCAGGTGGACACAGCCTGGCCTGGCCAGGGGTGATGGAGCAATTGCTGCTCCTGAATGCCACCCCAACAGTGCCAGGTCTGAGACAGCTCCAAGGGACACCCAAATCCCCACATCCCTGACATGGTCCTAAAGTGTGAGCACTGCACACCTGCAGTGTGGGTGAACCTCAGAGTAAACCTGAGTGCACCTCATATTGTGAGAGAATTCCATATAATCGTGAATGGCTTCTGAATCCCATAGAATTATGGAATGGCTTCAGTTGGGGGGACCTCAAAGCTCATCCCATCCCACCCCTGGAAGCTCATCCCATCCCACCCCCTGCCATGGGGGCAGGGACACTTTCCACTATCCCAGGTTGCTCCAAGCCCTATCCGACCTGGCCTTGGAATGTCTCCTACTGTCCTGCTTGGGTTAGAAACTATTCTGTGCAACTGTGAGAGAAGAGAAGGTTCAGGAGGTGGATATTCCAGGGGCTTGAATGCCCAGCAGCAAAACCACCCAAGAGTGAAGGATCCTGGAGTGTCTGGGAGTGGTGCTGGGGTGGGACTGTCTGCACAGACAAGGCAGTGACAGGACCATGGCTCCAGTGCAGGGCTTTGTGTTCACCAAATCCAGATCCCCCTCTGTGTCCAGCCTCTGCCTTGCAACAGCTGCCTTGGGAGCAGGGACATGAACCTGTCAGTCCAGAGGCAGCTGAACTCAGCCAGGTCCTGAGAAGCTTTGGTTCCTCTCCCTCTACACCCAAAGCAGGGATGTGCTATTTTCCTGCCACCAGGCTTGGGCACAAAGGTGGCAGTGAGCTGGTTGTGCTCTGGGACCAACCCAGCCTGGAGGGACAGCGAGAGCTGCTGGGTGACCTCGCTGCAGTGAACTGACTCCAGCAGCCTGAGGGGACTGTGTTAGTGCAGGAGATTAAACCAAAATCCAAGCCCCACTCCCTGGTGGTAAAGCATTTCCATTATGGGTGGCTGACCCTCCACATTTAAAGTCAGCTCTGTGTGTTCCCAGGCCAC
>NW_026623600.1:729187-732811 GCF_030028575.1 Malurus melanocephalus
TGTGTCTCTGTTGTTTTTCTCTCAGTGCAGGGGTTTAGCAGTGCCTTGGGTCAGTACCAGTCTGTGCCAATGGGTGGAATTCCTGTGGAATTTATGGTTCCATCATTGCTCCTTTCACCTGTCAGGATCTGCCCTGATCTCCCAGAATCCCCACAGTTTGTTTGTAAATACACCTCCCTCTCATTCCTTTCAAGGTGACCCAGCAGGAAGGGGTCGGTCAACGGCTCAGTCTGACACAGAACCCAGCACAGGGACATTGTCTGACACAGAACCAGGACACAGCTCAGGGACATTGCCTCTCCTCGGGTGAGCAGGTTCCACCCTGAGCTGGCAGAACCAGTGGCAGGATTTGCCCATGGGTGGGCACCCACTGCCAGCCAGAGGAGAGACCAGCTGGGACCCTGCCCCGGCCACTGTTCCCTACATGGTGGCTTCCACAGATGGACAGGGGGCTTTGGGCTGTGGCCACCTGTCCCCTGCTTTCATGTGGCAGGAGACACGAGTGGTCCTGCAGGCTGAGGGAGAGGCAATCTGCCCCCTCCATTCGGACTTCCTCCCCTACGATTTTCCTCCTCCCTCATGTGTTTCTCAGCCTCCGTAAGGAAAGAGTTCCTGTGGATCCCTGRGTCTGCAGAGGAGCAGCACTGGCAAATGTGAGCTTGTCACCAAAACTACAGGAAAAACAAAAATTCTCCAATAACATTTTAATATTAGAGAGTCAAGGCACTACTTTATTTTCTGGCCAGGATGCTGTTCTGGCCTGGATGTGCCACAACAATCATTTCATGCACACACAGCCTGAGTGTGCAGAGAGAATCATTCTATGACATACGGATTTTACAAGATTTTCCCCAAACTTTATCCAGTCAAACCCCAGAGAACTCCATGGGTTCAATGTTCATTGGTCCAAACGTTGTGCAGCTCTAAGCATTTGGGTTCCTGTTGGATCTGGATTTCATTGCCTCTGATGCTGATCAGGTCCTGCTCCTCATCTCTCTTTTCCCAGACCAGGAGTGTCTGACCATGGCAGGGAGGAGGTTTGGAGCTGATGTTCTGTTAAAGGTTGCTGTTGATGGTCACTCATAGCCATTGATGGTCATTGATGGTTATCGATGGTCGCTGATGGTCACTGATGGTCACTGATGGTCATTGATGGCCATTGATGGTCACTGGTGGTCACTGATGCTCCTTTTCTCCTGTGCCCCTCCTGCTCTGTTGAGATGTGAAGCTCCTCAGGCCTCACCTGGTGAAACAATGCCCTGCAAAGAAACTTCAGCACTGTTTTCCCAGGGCAAAGGCAAACAGGATCTTTGACTAAAGTTATATGAAAATTTTAAAAGAATGTTTTGGTGTATTTTCCAACAGCCCCATCTCACTCACTGCACAACCAGACCCTCTCCAGAGCAGCCCTGGCTGGGTGCTGCAGGGGTTCTGCAGAACCCCACCCCAAATTCAGGAGCAGTTTGGGGCAAGGAGCAGGGGAGAGCTGCTGGCTGATGTTGGATGGGGTGGTGGGAAGGATGCTGTTGGGAGTTCAGCTCTGTGTGCCCATGCTGAGCCCCATCCACCGAGTGGATAGTCACACCCAAAATGGTGTTGATTGTGCCCCATTCTCTGCTGAAGGTGATCTGCAGGAATGCTCCAAATTCAGAGCTGCAGCTGAGGCTTTTCCTGTAAGCCCAAAGGYGCTGTAGAGCRGTAAATCTTCTAAAAATCTGTTYCTTTGACAAAGCCAGCCCTCAGAAAGCACCAACACATTTGCTCTCGCCTTCCCAAGGCTCRGCTCTTTGTACAATGAGGATAACAGGGGCCCTTCATCTGGGTGTCTGGAGATAAACGTGGCTTTGCTCAGCCTCCTCCCGCCCCGTGATGAATGGCACAGAAAAGGCCTCTGGAAATGAGTCATCCTGAAATGTGGACAGTTGAAAAGGCAYCCTCCCTCAGGACCAGGGCTGGGAATTTGTCTCTCATCTGCTGTGAATACCAGGCTGGTCAGCGAGGGAGGACAACAATGGATGGTGTTTGCTCCCCAGAGAGCCCCCAGTCCCTGACAGACGGTGACAGAGGTGACAGACTGTGACAGGGAAGGGAGCTGAGCTGAAGGGAGAGGGAACAGGACTCTCCTTCCCAGGGCTTCAGGGACAGGAGGAGCATCAGCTCAGAGACCTCAACCAGAAGCTCACCATTTGAGATAAAGGGGGTCCCCAGCAATGGGTTCCAAATGTTCCTCTGCCCCATGGACACAGAGGGCTCTCAGAGGGACAGCTCAGGTACCAGGGTCACAAGGGATTGCAGCCAATAGAGGAGCTGGGGACAATAGCTGGACACGAGCCCAGGGGTGCCCAGGTGGGCAAGAGGCCAAGGGAACCTGAACTGTGCCAGCACTGGGGTGGCTGCAGGGCCAGGGCAGTGCCCGTCCCCTGAGCTGGCACTGCTGGGGCACCTCCAGCCCTGGGGACAGCTCTGACCAGAGAMCATGGAGGGGCTGGAGCRTGTCCAGGGMAGGRAAYGGAGCTGGGGAAGGGTCTGGAGCCCCAGGAGAGGCTGAGGGAGCTGGAAAGGGGCTCAGCCTGGAGCAAAGGAGGCTCCGGGGGGACCTTGTGGCTCTGCACAACTCCTGACAGGAGGGGACAGCCGGGGGGGTCGGGCTCTGCTCCAGGGAACAGGGACAGGAGGARAGGGAACGGCCTCAGGCTGGGCATTGGGCAAGCTTTACGTGGGATATTAGGAACAAATTCTTCACAGGATGAGTGGTCAGACATGGGAAGGGGCTGCCCAGGGCAGTGGTGGGGTCTCCATCACTGGAGGGATTTAAAAGCCATGTGGATGTGGCACCTGGGATGTGTTTTAGTTAGATGTGTTTTAGGTCTAGCAGTGGCCTTGGCAGCACTGGGGGAACAGCTGGACTTGATCTCAAAAGCCTTTTCCAACCTGAACAGTTCCCTGATTCCATGGCTGTCTCCTGCTCTGGAGTTCCCTGGTGGGAGGTGTGGCAGTGGCAGTGTCYGTGTCACAACGCAGGGACATCCCTCTGCTGACCAAGGGCACCACAGCAATCCCTGTCTGGTCAAAGGCCAACCATGAGGCTGAAAAACCTGCCTGCTGGACTTAATTAGTGAAAGACCATCTGGCTGAGTGGGGGCTCAGGTGAGCTCAGTGCAGGACCCAGCTCAGCAGCAGCAGGCTGGGCTGGAGGGTCAGGGAGGATTTTGGGTGCTTGTGTGGGCAGATCAAACCCAACAGAGCCCCCTTCTTCTGCTGCCATGTCCCACCGCAGCCTGGAACAGAAAGCTCAGGCCTGTTTCACTCCCCTGGCAGCTCAGCTCATGGTGATGCCTGAGGATTTTTACCTTTYCTTTTTATATACCATTTTATACWTTTATACACCCTTTTAGACATTTTCTRTACCCTTCAAGTATCCCTTGTAGCCTTTGCCTATRYGCCTGTAGTTCTTGATATYCCAGCTGAGTTTTGGGGTTCTGCTGGGCAGAGAGACCAAACACCCTCAGTGAGGGGTCAGTGAGCCCTGTGCTATCTTAAACCTGAGGCTCCAGCCTTGGTTGAGCCTTCTCTCTGAACACATTGTGTAACCTGGGCTCTGGCCTCATCCTGGGGGATTCTTTA
>NW_026623600.1:734085-740210 GCF_030028575.1 Malurus melanocephalus
CAGCAATGGGTGCAGCCGTGGGTAAGGCTTAGGGAACAAAGGCCCAGTGTTTGTAGGAGAGTTGGTGGAGCAGACCTGACAGCTGAAGTAGGAGAACCTCCCCTTGCTGGGGAAACCTTCAGGATTTGTGGATAATCCAGCCAGCCAGGGGGAAACTACAGGTGGAAGCTTGGGCAGTGCAGTTGTCCATCATCTTTTAAATGTGTCAGAATCAAATTCCACAATTAAAAAAAAATCCCTCACTGTGTCTCCCTAGAGGACAACGGGTATTTGACCTGTCACAGCTGCACCAAGACATCCAATGTCCAGCTCTTGAGGTGAGGACAGAGGAATCCAGGCCTGGGAGGACTGAGGCAGCTCCTGAACATTGATCTGATCCCTGTCAGGCACTGCCATGGAGCCCTACCCAGTCCCTAAGCACATCCAGCTCCCGAGGAGTTCTGAGGCAGCAGTGTGACCCTAAATCATCTCAAAGGCAGGGAAGTCAGCCCTGAGCTGATTTCTGACATGGTATAGSCTTGTGTCAAGCAAGGAGAGGCAGCAGGATGGGCAGAAACCCCTTCCTGGTCGTGTCTGTGTGGAAGGAACACACATTGCAGGTCCCCTGTGAGATGTCCCCTCCCCTCAATCCCTTCAATCCCACAGCAGCCCCATGGCCACTGCAGAGCCAAAGCTCTTCTGGCAGCAGCCGAGCTTTGTCGGCAGCTCTGAAGTTCAAATTAAAATGAATAAAAAGTGCTTCCCTAAGCTGGAGGCAGAGCAGAAGAGCTGTTACCTGGCATTTGGACAAGGAAGGAGAGAGGGAACTGCATTGTATTCCCAGGGAGCTCCTGACTCACTCTGAGCCTGGGGTGAGTCACTTCCGAAGGTCTCTCCTTGCCGTGTCCTCTCTGCTCTGCAGGGAATGGAAACACTCCTGGAAGCTYTTCCACCCTCATTCATTATTAAATACCTTTAAGTGTGTGCCTGCTGGGGAAGAAACCCCTTTTGGACAGGGATCACTCCTCTGTGGGCAGGAAGCCCTCCCAGGTTTGAAGGGAGCTGTAACTCTCACCAGGACTGGCTGGGCTGGAGGTTCTGGCTCTGCAAACACCTGTGAGAAAGGTGGATTCCTGCTCGGAGAATTACCGAGGCAATGAGGCAGAGCTGGCAGCCATCCAGGGTTTATTGCAGTGGGAAGCATCCCCATCCCGTGTCTCCTTGACAGTTTGTTCCACGGCAGAGGATCYGGCCCCAGCTCACAGCAGCTGCTCCTTCTGAGGCTGCATTCAAGAGTTCTTTAATGCCCTACACTTTCCACCCCCTGAAAGTACTTAAATGCAGTGACCCCGTCACCTCAGCATCTCATTTTGAATTTAAATKCTGAGCTTTGTTAAAACCCCACTGAAAAGCATTTCCCCATCTCAGTTTTGGGCTGGAATGCTTTGGCACTCAGACCCACCTCCACCCCAGCAGCCCTGCTCTGGTTCCTGCAGGTCTGAGAGATCTGGTGGCMTTAGGACACCTTCTCTTCAAAGGATCCAGCCCACCCCTGACTCAGAATTTCCCTCTTTTGTTGCTTTTTGCACCCAAACCCGCTGTGTCTCCTGAAACWTTCAGCAGTGACAGTTTCATCCTCATTGCTGGATTGTTGAGCTCAGTGTTGTGAGGTGTGAGTGGCCTTGCCCTGAGCTCTGCCAGATGCCACTCGAGGTGGCCCTTTAGAGGTGAACCCCCTCTCTGCTGCAGCTCTTTAACACCAGCTCAGCTCCCTCGAGGGTGTGCAGTGACCAAAACCCACCTCAGATCATCCAGCAGCACAGGATCCAGCGCTGTGGGAAAGGTGAAACTCATTGCACCTCCCCATCATCCTGCCAGCCCCATCTGCGACAACTTTAGAGAATTGATTTGAGTTTGTTTGACAAGACCTGCTCTTTTTAAAGCCATGCTGACAGGTGTTAATTATCCTGCAGTTGTGAATTTCTTCATTATTTTCCAGCACCTTTCCAAGATGACTGGGAGCAGTGCTGGTYCTTAGGTTTGGGAACATTGCCGTGTGTTTTGCTGGGGCCCAGGAAGAKGGAGAGCTGCTGGGAAGGTGTGATGGATGGAGTGGCTGCTCTCACTGCTGTCCTCTTTCAGAATTTAGCAGCGCCTTTGGGGCCTCCCAGCAGTTTTTGTGGATTTTACCTTCTAAGGGTGGACACAGTCCTGTCTTTTTTCACGTGTGAGGATCCCAAGCCTTTCCAGCTGGAGGGATTCCCCCTTTGCTGATGGAATTTGCCTCCCTGCAGCAGTGGCTCTGTGCCAGCCCTGGTGTGACACCCGGCCCCTGCTGGAGCAGTGACCATTGAACCACACTGCCTCCACTGAGGAGAAAGGACAAAAATCCAGCTTTATGGCTCCTCAGGTRACCCCAGACCCATCCCACCCTACAGTCCTTCCAGACAAAGCCCCATCTCCTGTTCTCTGCTGCTGCTGAGCCCCCAGTGAGGTCCCAGCTGGGGGACAGGGACCTGCCCAGCCTCTCCCCCTGTGCCCCATTGCCCAGGGAGGGGCTGTGGGATCCTCCCCAGACATTGGGGATGGGCTGTGCCCCATTGCCCAGGAGGGGCTGTGGGATCCTCCCCAGACATTGGGGATGGGCTGTGCCCCATTGCCCAGGAGGGGCTGTGGGATCCTCCCCAGACATTGGGGATGGGCTGTGCCCCATTGCCCAGGGAGRGGCTGTGGGATCCTCYCCASACAYTGGGGATGGGCTGTGCCTTGCTCTGGCTCAGCCTGGCAAYATCCCATGGCATTGYCCAGGAAGGGGYAGCAGYGGGGACAGAGCTCTGTCTCTCCAGCCACACATGGGACGTCCTACCCTYGCTGGGGGTGGTGCCAGGCTGCCCAGGCCACCAGAGCCACTTTGGGCCACTGTCAGAGAGGCTGAAGAGGTCACTCAGTGAGGCCAGTGGTGGTGGCTTGAGTGAAAGCTGCTCAACAAGGGCTGAGCTCTGCATCTGATGGTGACATTGATTACCACAGGGTGATTTACTGCCTGCTGAGCTCAGGATTGGTCCCAGCCTCATCTCAGTCACTGCTTGCTCTCAACACCTCAAATCCTGATGTTCTCCTCAATACCTTTCATGGGAAGTGGCAAAATTAGCTAATTCCCCATTGCTCCATTGCCACTTATTAGTGCTACACAGAACTGGGTAATTACACGTAGAACTGCCAGGCAAAACGAAACTTCTCCCTTAAAAATGCATTTTAATTAACTCTGCTGGGTCTACGTGCTCCTCTGGAAGTGCTGATTGTGGATCACTGACTGAGCTCTGCCACACAGAGTTGGAAGCCACAAGCTTGGCCAAAGGGCTACAAAAGGGCCTTGTCTTCCCTCTGGACCTACCCTGGAAGAGGATTGTGGGGTGTTTTGATTCTCAAAGCTTGTTTGATCTACTAAAGTTTGATCTGTTAAAGTTTGATCTACTAAAGCTGAGCAGCAAAGTAACAGAAAGATACAGAACCATCSAATTACAGAATGGTKTGGGTTAGAAGGGAYATAAAAGCTTGTCCAGTGCCACCCCTGCCATGGCAGGGACACCTCCCACTGTCCCAGGTCACTCCCAGCCCCAATGTCCAGCCTGGCCTTGGGCACTGCCAGGGATCCAGGGGCAGCCACAGCTGCTCTGGGCACCCTGTGCCAGGRCCTGCCCACCCTCCCAGGGAAYAATTCCTGCCCAATATCCCATCTAAACCCACTCTCACKGTGTGAARCCATTCCCCCTTGTCCTGTCCCTCCACCCCTTGTAAATGGTTTCTCTCCATCTTTCTTTGTGGCTCAGCTCAGGCACTGGAAGGCCCCAGTCTGGTCATCCTGAAGCCTTCTGTTCCCAGGCTGAGCAATCCCAGTGTGCCTGAGCAAAGGCTGAAAGCCAAGCTTAGGGCTTGGTGAGTGAGAGGGGGAGCTGTGCTAACAGCTAACAGCAGGGAAGGGTCCCTGGGCACCAGGAGTGCTCCTGTGGAGCTCAGTGCCAGGGCTGGCAGAGCAGGGACAGGGGCAGAGATTTGGCMCAGCTGGGTAAGGAGAGCTGCTCCCAAAGCCCTGCAGTCCCGGGCTTGGAAAATATACCACTTTAAAAAAGTTTATATCAGTTTAGTCAAAGATTTTGTTCGCCTTTGCCCTGGGGGAAGGGTGTTGAAGTTTCTTTCCATAGCATTGTTCCACCAGGTGAGGCCTGAGGAGCTTCACAGCTCAACAGAGCAGGAGTGGAACAGGAGAAAAGGAGCATCAGTGACCATCAGTGACCATCAGTGACCATCAATGACCATCAATGGCCATCAGTGACCATCAGTGACCATCAGTGACCGTCAATGACCATCAGTGACCATCAATGACCATCAGTGACCATCAGCAGTCATCAAGGATCATTAATGAAACACCAACTCCAAACCTCCCCCCTGGTGTGGCCAGAGATATCTGGTCTGGGCAAAGAGTGATGAGGAGCAGGACATGATCAGCATCAGAGGGGAAGGAGAACCCAAACACTGAGAACTGCACAACGTTGGACCAATGAACATTGAACCCATGGAGTTCTCTGGGGTTTGACTGGATAAAGTTTGGGGGAAAATCTTGTAAAATCCATGTGTCATGGGATGATTCTCTCTGCACACTCAGGCTCTGTGTGGAAGAAATTATTTCTGTGGCACATCCGAGCCAGAAAATAAAGTAATGCCTTGACTGTCTAATATTAAAAATGTTGGAGAATTTTTGTTTTTCCCACACTTCTGGTGACACAGGGACGGGCTGGCAGCAGCACCAGGCTGGGAGGGGAGTGTTCCCCACCCTCCCTGCACCCCAGAGCTGTGCTCTGGCAGGGCACTGACACCTCAACAGCCCTGCCCAGCTCTCACAGTTCTTAATGTAAGCAAATGTGCATGATGCTGAAGGCAAATGAACATGGAAATGGAAATAGGAAATTTTCCATTTCCTTCACAAAATACAATAAAAGAACCCCGCAGTGTTTCCCAGCTGGACACAGTTGTGAGGAAGCTCAGACTCAGAGCTGGTGGAAATGAAAATGCAGTTTGACCTCTCTGTGGTGGCACTGGGGGCTGCTCAGTCACACCCACCCCGACCTCCCTGGYGCTTTCACATCCTGGAGGGGTGATGGGGAAACTCCAATGTGTGCCCCAAGGGCAAAAGCAAAGTTCCTGTGGAAGCCTCAGCACATGGACATTCCACAAGGTCGAACTTTGCAATTCAAGGCTTTCTAGATGGGGCAATATCATGCATTATGGAGGTTAACTTAAAGAAGGGTAGCTTGAAAATAAAATCTTCTAGRCTTGTGAGACAAAATTTTACAGCAAGTGGTAATGTCTCTCCACTCCCCCTGCTTTTTCCTGGCAAGATGATGAAATGCAGTAAATAAATACATAAAAATAATGAGTCTTCCAGACCTTGCAGCATTCATTTTAATAGATGCTATTTAACTACACACAGAATCACAGATATCTACCTTTCAAACGCTGGTTACAAAGATTGGGAAGGCTGCCAAGAAAATGGCTTTTATTTCCCCCCAATAGATATCAAAAAGAAACATTTTATATGTTGAAATTGCCTTTATTTTTTAATCCATAAATAGTTGTTACTGACAAAAGTGGAAAAATCCTTAAGACTCTAAATTTTACTAAACTGATAATATTTTTGTTTACAGTACATACAGAATGTGCTTTTACAGGTAAGTATAACAACAAGAATAATACAGAGAAAAACAGTCAAATACTGCTCATCTTGAAGCTTGTTTAATGGTTAACCAAGAGTCTGTGCAAAGTTACAGATACAAATGTACTTCCTCTTCGGTACTACTGTATAATAAACATGGAATCCATAAACTGGGCTAAAGCACAAAAATATCCACTTAACCCCTCTTAGGAAATATTGTCCCCCAAACTAAAAATATTACAGTAAGAAGTGTCTTTCTCAGAGCCAAGAAATTCTTGCTACAAAAATGTCTCAGGGGGTTGCAGGCGGCAGGCGAGGGCAGCGGAGGAGCAGAGGGACAGGGGGAGCAGCTCCTCCCGGCAGCGGGGTGGGATGGAGACCTCTTGGGATGGAGAGAGACCTCCAGGGATGGAGAGAGACTCCAGGGATGGAGAGA
>NW_026623600.1:740385-748307 GCF_030028575.1 Malurus melanocephalus
ACCTCCTGGGATGGGGACTTTCAGACACGGAGATCTTGGGGGATGGAGACCTCTAAGGATGGAGATTTCCCGGGATGGAGAAAGACCTCCTGATATGGAGAGAGACCTCCAGGGGTGAAGATCTCCTGGGATGGAGAGAGACCTCCAGGGATGGAGAGAGACCACCTGGGATGGAGAGAGAGCTCCAGGGATGGAGACTTCCCGGACGTGGTGTGGCACGGTGCAGACCTGGGGTGCTGGGAGCAGAGATCTCTTTCAGATTTACACGGACACGCTCGGACACTTGGACAGCCCTGTCCAACTCTCCCCTCCTCGCCCTGGGTGAAGCACAGCTGGCGTTTCCCAGGTGGGATTTTGGCTCGGGGAGGGTCCCTCTCTCAGCTGAGAGATCTGGGGATGATCCTTTCCCCTGTGCAGGAGTGGCTATTCCAACACGAGCTTATTGCTAACAACACTTGCTAGGAAAATACTGAAGCCCCCTCCTCACACATTTCCCTTCTTTACTCTTCACTCAGCTGAAATACACCTGAACAAGAAATCTGTTTGTGTCAAACACATTTCAGCAGAGCCCCTCCTTCCACGAAAAGCACGGAATGGGAAACCAAACTAAGACAAGCTATTTCTCCATGAGCTGAAGATGGCAAATAGATCACAGATAGAACACGTATTTCAAACACAATTAAAGTTACCCTGTCTCATGGTGACTTTGCTTGTGGTGGTGGAAGAGGATGAGGATGTCTTCCCAGCTACCAGGAACTAATCATCTCCTACAAAAACATGACTTGGAGATCCTGCAGATTCCTGGTGGGAACGCTTCTGATAGAACAGAAATGTGCATGCGGGAAGCTYAGGGTCCTGGGAGCAGCTTTGCAGCCAGCCAGGCTCAGCAGGCAGAAATGAAATCCAGGGAAGGAGGGCTTTCTCCCAGACAACTGTCTCTGTTCCTTCCCACCCACCCCCATCCCCAAGTAACAGATCATCATTTATAAAAGGAACATTAAAACATTGAAAAATACTTCATTTTTCTCCTTAAAATGTGATTCACTGGCATTAGAAGGATTTTTATGACAAAGTTTCTGTTCCATGTGGTGCTGTGTGAGGTTCATGAAAAATAGTTTTCCACGTTTCAAAGAACGAACACAAGTTTGGAAGCTTAGATTGGTTCAGGGTCAGTCAGAATGTACTGATTGCATTTTACTATGGGTATGTATATATATTTGTATTTATATACACATACACTGCCAGAGAGTTGTATAAAACCCCTTGCAGCCATCCAGGCTGAGTGGCTGCACAGGGAATGCAAATTATTATCAGCTTGTAGGAAATAATATAAATTTTTCTACATCCCCCTCCCCCAGTCCCTGCACATGCATTCTGGGAACTGGACACTCCCCAGGTGTGTGTTGGCACCTGTGGGTGGAGAAAAAGACAGATCAATTCTTGCGAGTAGATGAGATTAATCAAGGCAGGTTGCACTTTACTGTACAGAGGAATGTGGCTGCTCCCCGCTGTTCTCCTGAGTGCAGAGTGCTGTGGAGACTCAGACACGAGGAGAAAGAAGCAGAAAGGTTCCAGTACAGGGAGCAGCATCCCTTAGAGCTGCTGCCTGCCAGGACCCTGGCCAGAGGGAGAGCAGTGGGATCTGGGCAATCCCAGCCTGGCACTCTCACTCTGGGCAGGCAGGGGATGGTGACACACCACACACAATGCATCAGGACAGTGACAAACAAAATTAACAAAAACACTTCGCTACTCTACAGTTTCTGCTGTGAGAGGGTCTAAAAGCTTTTCACAGATGTGATGGCCTGACCCTTCCATAGAATTGGAAATTCCCATCATCATCACCTGTGGACCATAGGAAACTGAAGTGCTGGGGACCAGGCTATGGGTCACGACACTCGGTCCCAGACCAAGCGTTCGTTCAGTGACCAACCCTCAGAAGGGGAAAAAATGGCCTAAGGACACCTGTGTGTGCTGAAATGCCACTGCCCCATCTACCAACACATTCCAGCACAYAGAGCAAGCCATGGGAACACATGGTGCCCAGGTGGCATCCAGGGCAYGGATCCTTCCCGAGGAAATTTGCTGAAAATTTTCTGTGGTGGTGGCGGAGTCCCTGAAGAGATTTGGCCTAAAAAGGCTCCTTGTGGGACACATCTGCTTGAAACAATTGAGTGGGTGGAAAAAAAGACAAAGAAATGAGGCTAAGTTTGCTCTGGAGGATTCTTGCCCAGGAAGGACACAGCAGCAGAGGACCTGTGATATTTGTCAGCCAGAATGGGAGAGGACACAGAGGTCAAATGGCCCCAGCACAGCTCAGCACCTGCACAGTGCTAATTGAATGAAAAATTTCCAAATTTGCATCTGGTCCAGCAACTTCTTAGTTCACAAATGGAACATTCAGGTGAAGACGAGAGCTTGAGACACAGAGCTATGGACATGGAAAGAGAGGAGTGTTCACCTACCCAMAGCCTCTCACGGCCACCTCTCCTCCAGCTCTGCCACCACAGCTCCTGCAGACTCTACAGTGGACTCTGCTCTCCCACAGTGTTCAGATCTCCCTGGCTTTGCTTGGGCCAAGAGAGAATGGAAGAGCCCCAGAACCTCAGCAGAGGCTGCCTCCCCTCAGGTGTGAGAGTTTATCTTCTCTTCACAAGAGTCACAACTGTTGGCCAGTGGGAAGGTCAGCAAGGGAAATATTTTCACAGGGGTTGTCTTCTGGGAGGAAATATCCAGGGACTGAGCTGAGGAGCTTGGAGGTAGTCAGGGGAGAGGAGTGTCCATCAAGGGAGGTGTGAGCCTGTTCTCTCTCATCCCTCCCATGCCATGAACTGCCACCCTGATCCACAGACACTTCTGGGTGYTGCCCAGAGTGATTTTGCCCAAGGCTGCAGGATCTGACCCTTGTTATTTATTTATTTRTTCCTTCCCAGYKCAGTTTCCATCAAACAAAGCCCCAGTAAYCTCTTGCTGATGGAGTCCTTCTCAACACAGTCTCCATCAGACAGGGCAGGATAAAGCTCTGGAAGYAGGAGCAGCTCCAGGACATTCTGGGAAAGAGAAAGGCCACCTGCACACCCCACTGTAAGGGCCACTGGGGTAAGGACACCTGCTCCCTGGGCCAGAGGAACCTGGCGCTGCACCAAAGCTTCCACAGGAGACTCAAAACTCATGACCTACAACCCTTGTTTGCTACACGACTGGGCACATTGGGCTGGGAATGTCATTAAGGCCAGGAGGTGGGAGGTATTTAGGGGGAGGGAGAAGGGCAGAGCAAAGTTCAGAGAAGCCTAATGAAGGTCTGTGTTGGAAAGGAGTCCATGTGGGAAGGTGGGACATGACAAGAAGCGCACAGGGGTGTGCTTGCAGCCTGGAGTCAGCTGTCACCTCACCCGGGGGACAGAGCACCTCTGCCCGGATCCACCGGGTGTGTGACTGTGCTGGGGCCTCCAGGGCACACCAGGGACCGTGTCTGGCACCCACAGCTACAGCACTGGGTCTGGCTGGCCTTCAAACCCTCTGAGACCCTTCCCTGGCCGCAGAAGTGTGTGTCGATATGAGTCGGTTCTACAAAATTTGGTAGCAACAAAAATCAAAGGGGAAAAAATAAAGAAGAGAAAAACCAAACCCAAATCCAACAAAAAACCAAAGCAAAGCCCAATCTGTCTGGAAAGCCAAAGGTAAAACCCTCACAAATTCTGGACCCACGAGTCTATGTTTTAAAGATTTTACAAATATACAGTATCTAATTAGCGTTATATCAGATATACAACATGCCCATTAATTATAATTATGCTGGATATATAATTTATATGCATGAAATGTAACTGTCTTCATGATTAGGATTGGGACTCAGTGGAATTGGAATTTGGAAGGTTTTYTTGGGAGGCCATTGCAGGGAGAGAAAACTGGGCAAGTTACCGACCTGCTTTTCGGTAAACAGACACCCTCAGCTTTGCGCCTCTGCTAAGGGCTGGGAAAAGATTTGCTACATATGGAATTCTAGGCTGCAAATGGGAGGAGAAAACGTTCAGAAACAGGGGAAGTGGGCCATGGAAAATGCTCTCAGGAAAAGAAACTTCTGKGGAGAAATCCAGGCTGGGTGACAGATATGGCTGCCTTGCCTGGTCGGGGTCTTAGTGGGGTCAGGACCTCCCCCAGCACAGGYCAGCAGTGTGGAGCTGAACAGGTTCTGGTGCTTTAGGTTCAGCAGTGGCAAGAAGCTGGAGGGAGAGAAACCTTCTTCCTCCTTCCTATTTACATGTTGGAGACACCAACATACTAGAATGAGTGGAGAAAAGGGTCTAACAAGCATTTCAGCGTATTTGTGCTTATTGAACACATCAACCCCACTACTTCCTACACTGAGAGAGCAGGCGATTTGTAGGCACTAGTATGTTTTTATCTTATGAGTATATTTAATATAAACTAAAACTTTATTTCTCAGCCAGGCTATTCTTGTCCCTAGATCTGCCAGTCCCATAGGAAAGTCTGCCCTTGGACATGCTCCAAGGGTGACCAAGAACAGATGTGTGGGTGCTGACGGTGCCGAGTGGCCTGGGGATGACCCCAGCAGCCAGAACCTCTCTACTTGCTACAAAATGGCCAAGCAGGAGGACCAAGAAGGAGGCCCCTTCCTGCCAGGACAGGGGGGCTGCATTTCCTCCTCCCTATCTCAGGCTGCGTCTCCTTGGAGCAACTGAAACATCCTGAACTCATGGAAACAACGGGATAATGCAGGTGAGCCCTTGGAAGGAGCCATCGATTACTATGGCTTTCTTTGACAGAAACTGATGCACGTCAGGAAATTTCCTC
The DNA here is from genome assembly GCF_030028575.1 of Malurus melanocephalus. Classification (NCBI taxonomy): domain Eukaryota; kingdom Metazoa; phylum Chordata; class Aves; order Passeriformes; family Maluridae; genus Malurus; species Malurus melanocephalus. The sequence continues at coordinate 745,201 of NW_026623600.1, forward strand.
TGTTATACCTCACTAGTGTCTGACTGCTTGCTTGGGTTCTTCCTGTGTCACGGATGAAGGGGTGGCTTTAAAAACAACGCGGGTGGGTGGGACTGCCAGAGAAGTCTTTGCAGACACTGAGTTAGTAGAGGTTACCTTGGCCTATAAGGCCACTGCAGAGCAGGGTGCCGCGGCCCCCCCAGTCCTTAAGGAGTATCTACAATGCACTGGGTCGTGTCAAACAGTCACCTCTGTTTTGCTGGCGGTGCGGTAGTGGTGGTGGTGCCCGGGGATGTAATGCAGCTGCTCCACCGTGTTGTGCCGGCGCGAGGCGAACGCTTGGCGCTTGGCCGAGGTCGGGTTCATACCCAAGGTATTGTACAAGTTATTTGAGGCACTGGGATGGGGGTGCATTTTTGACATCCTGTAGCGATCCAAGACCGGTGTTGACACAAAGACATCCGTGTGTGACAATGCCCTGGACATGGACTGCTCGGGGTAGCCCGAGCGCTCCGGGGACAGCAGCGGGTCCTGCGAGTGCAGGCGCTCTGCCGACAGCAGCTGCTCATCCGACAGGATCCGTTCGTAGGACATGCTGAACTCCTCGGGCATGATCCTCTCTGGGGACAGCACTCTGTCCTGGGACATGGCCCTGATGGGACGGCGGGGCCTGTCCCGGTGGTTGCTCTGCTGTGACATTTTGATGACATTGATGGGCAGCGTGCCCCGGGCTGCCAGGTCGGGCAGGTGTCTCCTCCTCATGTAGTACTCGTCAGCCTCTTTGTCAGCTGTGGGAAGGGAAAAAGAGAGGTCAGAAGTGTCAGAATGATGCCTTTGGATTTTTAGTTTCTATATTTTCATGAATCTATATTCTCRCAGAGCACTGAGCTCCTGTTCTCCCATCTTTAGACAAAACAATTCCTCTCTGGGCCTGAAATCCAAGGACACTTCGCTGCCTCAGAGCCCCAAAATATGGAAACAACAGAGAATGAGGGGAGCAAACTTGGGGTGGGTGACATCATCACCTGAAGGTGTCACTGGAGAATTGGGGCCCAATGTGTTCATGAGACAGAACTGATAAAAGGGGAAAATCTCGTGACTCGGGGTCCATTCTGGGTGCAGCCTCAGGAGGAGGCTTTGTCTGCCCTGAATGTACCAATAGGCCTGGATTAAATTTGTCTGCTTTATTCTCTGTTTCAGGTGAGCCTTGTTTTAGGCATGAAGAGTCCAGTCCCACAGGGTGAAATGGGGCTGTGCACAGCCCTGCAGCTGCCTCCTGGTGACACCTGAGGGTCCATCTGCCATGGGCATTGGCAGCCCCATCAGAGGGACAGCCCTGTGTGTGTTCTGTCACCGAGGGCTTGTGGCAGAGAGAGCAGTGGGAAATGCATGGATGGGGTCAGTGTAAGTGCCTCCCACCCTCCTGCACCAGGGGACAGCAGGCTCCATTCACTGGGGAGGCCAGAGTGTGGCACTATGTGGTTCACACACGTGAGAAAATCTCCAATGTCACCTTCACAGGAAAGAGCAGGGCAGGGGAGCTGAGCTGAGCAGGTGAGGCCCCTGTTTGAGGAAATGCCCATCCCACCCCTCAGACATAGATATTCCCTGGAGTCCATGAGTGACCTCATCACACTTCAATTTCCATATTTAAATATTTGAAAATGTGATTACAAAATAGGTCTGGTAGTCATGGGATGGTCTCTGAGACCCTGAATCACCTGCCTAAGCTTTAATTTCCCATTTTCTCAATCAGCCTTGGTTGACATAATACAATTTATCCCACRGAACATTTTGTGCTCATTCTGCTGCTCCTGCATCTTAAGTGATCTCTGTGTTGTTCTGAAATGCAGCACACACCCCACACACACTCACYCTCCTTTTCTGGCTTTGATAGAAAGGCTGCAGGCTCTAAGAGGATGTTGGCTACTGCAGCTGTATCATGATAGATCTCTGGGATCCTACAGTAGCTCTATCGTGATAGATCCATGGAATCCCACTGCAGCTGCAATGACCTGGTTATAACTTGCAKAAGCAGCTCCACAATTGTTTCAGATTTTTAAAAAATCGACAGCAGAAACACAGAAGCTTTCTGGTTGACCCTTTTGTTGTTTATATGCTGTGGACTGGGGCTCTGGGATCACTCACCTGGGCAGCCCTTGGGCAGTCTGAGCTGCCCCCTGTGCCTGAGGCTGCAAAGCCCAGAACACCCATCCCTCCCTAAAATTCCATTGTCACAAGTGGCAGAGCACAGCTCTGCTCTCTGTGGGTCAGGGGATGGGGTCACATTTAATGCTCCACACTGATCTCCCCTGTGAGCCTGCTCCCTCAGTTCTCTGTCCCTTTTTTGGCTGTGTCCAAAAGCATCCCTCCCTTCCCTTCAGAGCCCTCAGTGTGGGACCCATCCCAGACACCCGGCAGGACCCCTCCTCTCCTTGGAGCAAACAGCACTGCTGTGCAGGAAGGGGATTCCTAGTGCAAGAGTAGAGGAAATTTCTGGAAATTTCTCCACCTTACAGAGGAAATGAGGCTTGTTGCAAAGTGACCTCACAGGAACAGGTTGGCATGGAGCCCCTGGAGCTGGGAACTCACACAGGACCCAGAATGGACCTTCTACCAGGCTTGAGCCAAGTGCTGATGGGCAGAGACATCCTCTCCTACTCAGTCTTGGCCTGTTCCTGGCACCTGACAGGGAATTCCTTTGGAAAGTCATTTGCTTGTGAGATAAATCTGATGAAGATATATGATAATGATAATGCAGAGGAGCCTCATTTATTTCCTCAGCTCCAGTATTTCAGTCCATGGTGGATGATGTAAGATAGGAATATACCAGATGGTGGAAGAGGAAAATTTGCCATGCATGGAAAGTCTGAGCATGTTTGAGTGATAAAAAGAGCAAAGCTCTGCTGTAGGACAGTCAGGGCAATCATGAGGCAGGTGAGGCAGGTGCTTCCTCTTCCTGGTAGTTAAATATGGGTGGAAATTTCCTCTTTCTTCTGACACAGCCATGAGTCTGTGGGTTTTATACACTACACTGGCTGAGAGTTGAAGGCAGTGGGCTGTGTGTTCTATGAGCCAGAGCTCGTGTGTTGGGTACTGGCAGAACCCAGAGCTTTGCTCACAGGACA
>NW_026623600.1:748812-754365 GCF_030028575.1 Malurus melanocephalus
TCTGGGCTCTGTTTTAGGGGACTGCATTTTGGCATGGTGTCAGCACCCTGTGTTGGGCCACGTCCTGGCTCCTGTCCTCGTCCCCTCTCCCACACTTTCCCCTCGCTGTGCACAGTGCAGGGAGCTGACATGGGGTGTTGGTTCCCTGTCTCACAGGCAGAAGCAGGAGCTCAGAACATCTGTGCCACAGCCAGTTGGCACCTCTGCTGCTGCCCCCGCCTTCCTCACAGCCCACACACCCCCAAAGCGTGAGGTCAATCCCCCGTGCTCCCTTCGTGCCCGTGGGATTTGCTCTCCAGAGCACACACTGTAGGAATGACTCTTTGTTTTTTGCCATCCARCACTTCCTGGAAGGATGTCTTGCTGCAAATGTCAGMYMGMRGTTCTTCTGGCCTYGAGCTCTCTTTAAAATCATCTTCTRGGCAWACTGGGGAAATTCCATATAGCCCCAGGAACTGCAGGCATTTTTACTCTACATTATGCCCCTGGACAGAAATGCCACCCTGGGTGTGCCCAGGCTCAGTGACAATGTGGGAATGAGGCAATTAGCCCTCTGGCAGGKGGCCTCTGCTCTGGATGAGGGGAGCTCCACTGGATTTGCCCAAGTGACTCTAAATAGATGTAATTAAAGCACACAACATCCCAAATGGAGCTGTGCTTGGATGCTCACACCTGGCTGTGGTAATTGCCAGCAGGAGCTCAACCAGCTCATGTGAGGTTTACAGCCCMGAGCCTGCCAGAGAGGCGGCACAATCAACTCATTGAAAGTGGTTTGAAATTGTTCCTTGCTAATTTAGATTAAAAATGCTGCATGCGCTATACCTTTAAACATTTTGTCTGTTAGGAGCATTAAAATTATCTTTTCCTTTCTTCTCCCACCCTGTGACCCTTGTTCGAGTCTGTGCAGCCTTTTGCTGGCCAGGGCTGAACCTTCCAGGGAACGGATCTGATATCAAAGATGTTCCCAAGCCCACTCAAGCTGTGTCCCTGTGGGGCTGAGGGACACAGGTAGGAGGAACTGATGCCTAAAACAAGGACCTGATTCTAAAACAAGGAACTGATGCCTAAACTGATTACCTRAAACAGAGGCCAGACAAAGTTAAGAGAATAAAAGCAGAMAAATTTAATCCAGGCCTACTGGTACATTCAGGSCAGACAAAGCCTCCTCCTGAGGCTRCACCCAGAATGGACCCYRAGTCACGAGATCTTCCCCTTTTATCRGTTCTGTCTCATGAACACATCGGGCCCCAATTCYCCAATGACACCTTCAGGTGATGATGTCACCCACCCCAARTTTGSTCCCCCCAATTCTCTGTTGTTTCCATATTTTGGGRCYCTGAGGCAGYRAAGTSTCCTTGGATTTCAGRCCCAGAGAGGAATTGTTTTGTCTAAAGATGGGAGAACAGGAGCTCAATGCTGTTTGGGGAAGTACAAGAATACAGGTATATGAAAATATAGAARCTRAAAAATCCTAAGGCATCAGAACATTTCCAGGTGTAGGAAAACCTCTCATCTCTACCTCAAAGGAGCCAGCAGAGCTGGAGAAGCCGTGTGTCACACCCAGCGAGCTGCTCTGACAGCACAGACAGACATTTTCCAGGCTGGTGGCTCTGGGTGGGTGCCAGCCTGAGCCAGGGATGGAGAATGGAGCCTGGCAGGAAAGAATTGCAGCTCAGAGAGCTCATCACAGCTCTGTGACCACARAAATCCTGTGCTGTGGATAAGTAAAACCTTATTAAACAGGGCCATGTTGCCCCTGTAAAACACTTGCTCTCCCCTGCTACTTTGGCTAACCAGAGAAGGACTCTGGATATGGTCAGCTTCTATTTGTGAGAAAAGCCTGTGAGCAGAAAGATACTGAATTTCTACCTGTRAGAATGTAGTATCAACAGAAGTAAGAAACTTAAACAATCAAAGGAGAAAACCAAGGCTGCACCTGGTGTTTTTCTGAATGCTTCAATGCTTATGCTGTAGGTAACCAACAGTGTTGTGCTGCAGGTGAGTAACAGCCAGTTAATCTATTGTAGTAGTTTACCAGCCAATGAATACRTAACATAAATGATAACATCAATAGTGTATAAAATGAGACTGATCCTTTGACTAAACGGTTTTCACTCTTTGCAAGGCTACTGRYGTGCATGTTGTGTGGCAATCACCCCAACCACAACATTCCTGTACCCAGGGACAGCAGGGAACAAATCCAGCTCCAGGCTGGGGAGAGAGGAGTTACAGCAGCTTCTCCCACTGGGAGGGGTGGGGAATGAGGAGGTCTGGTTACACAAAGCCAAACCAAAGTTTCTCTGGGAGCTGAAATCTTGGAATCACAGGTGTCACCGAGAGCCTGGGAGCCTCCACCTGTGCTCCCCTAATCACAGGTCATGGGGACAGGGGACATCTGATTTGTGACCAAGGAGGGGGCAGATGGAGCTGACCCTGCCCTCATTGACTCTGTCTCCTTATCTTTGGCAACAAGATGTTAAATGTTATTTTCTCTTGGATAAGCTTTGGTTATTCAATTTAGGTATTCTCAGGCAGAAATTGTCTTTCACAAACTGTCTCTGCTGACTGGAGGAAAATAAGTGACCTTTCCCTGCTTGACAAGCCCAAAGAAACCAAGACAAGCAGCTGAAACATAGATTTAAAAAATATCTAATGCTTTTTATTTTCCTCAAATAGAAATATTATATTTGTTAATGAGCTCTTCATAACCTTTTTTTCCCTAACAATGACAGAGAATCTATTAGAAAAAAGTAATTTTAAATAAGAAAAATGAAGACCCAATAAATTATTTTCAAACCCAGCTTTTAGATATTGCAGTTTTYTGTGCTGCTTTTAGCTCCTTCAYATGGAATAAGAGAATTACCTCGCTGGCATTTTGCAAGGGAGGTTTGGGAGCTGGGTGCCTCTTTTCCTTTGGCTCTGGAGCAGAGCAGCTGTAAGAAAGTGATTCAGTGATTCTGGAGGTGCTGAGTGTATTCAGTCCCAGTGGGAGCAGGGAGGGCTTGGCACTTCCAGAGCTGAAATTATTTGGAGACTCAAAAATACAGAGTCGAGCAGTTGCTCTGGCATTTGCAAGAGGCTGGGCTGGTGCCTTGCAGAGATCCCTGAAGTGTGTCCAGACCTGCCCTGGTGGATACACAGGAGGGACCCCTGCTCACTGCAGGGCCTCCTGGTGATGGCCAGGGGCCACTGGGTGGGACAGGGACTGCCCAGGGGACAGGAAAGGCTCTGGGAGCACTGACCACACCCAGAACAGTTAATCCTGGCACCTGAACACAAACCTGGTTTTGCCATTTTGGACAAATATCTAAGAAATCATAGAATCACACTGTAGAGTCCCAGAATGGTTTGGGTTGGACTGGACCTTAAAGATGTCCAGTGCCACCCCTGCCATGGCAGGGACACCTCCCACTGTCCCAGGTCACTCCCAGCCCCAATGTCCAGCCTGGCCTTGGGCACTGCCAGGGATCCAGGGGCAGCCACAGCTGCTCTGGGCACCCTGTGCCAGGGCCTTTAGAGGGTACATTTTTTTTGCTGAGAAATTCTGCTTTTGATCACCTCCCAACAGGGACAATTTCAAGCACAAATAGTAAAGTGCTGTGGTTCCAAGGGGTTTCCAATATCAGACAGCATCATCCTGCCTACCCATGAGCATGGGCTGTTCATCCCTAGGATGCTGTTAAGGGATCATTCCATTGGCTGGGAGTGTGAGATCCAAATGTTCCAGGGAACAAAGCTCATGGCAGAAGCAGAGCTGTGCACAGGGTACAGGGAATGGGGAAGAGGGCAGGCTCCAAACCCCAAATACCTCAGCTCTGGGCTCCAACACAGGTCAGCACATTCTTGTGCACATCAAGTGAATTTGGGGAAGTCTTAATATAAGACAAGCACAGAAGTCCCATGTTGAAGTGCCAGGCAGTAGAGTTTTGGTTTTTTTGGGCTATATTTCCATGTGTCATCTGAAAAATCTTCCACAGGGATTTCTTACGGACAGTCCAAGGGCTTCCCTTCCACTTAATTTGGTGTGTTGCCCTAGCTGGATAAACTGGGAATGCAGATTTTATACAGAATAAGTTAGACCTGCTTCTCATCCTCCCCTCAAAGATCCACTGCAAGTGTAAACACCTGCGTTATTTCTCTAAATTAGGCAGTGTGACTCCATGGCTGCACCCAGAAACTGCTCATGGCCCAGGGTGAGTGTGGAGAGAGCATTTCCTGCACAGAAACCACTCATTTCGGAATCCTACTGAGGCTGGACGGTTTGAGATCAGCAAAGGGGATGAACTGGAGCATTGTGGGGCCACTGGCAGAACAACGGAACCCATAAAACAGCAGGAAAGGAGAAATGCTAATGAGTGTGAATAGGGCAAACCCGCTGGAATATCCAGAACACTCTGGGACAGGTCAGGAACAGGGCAGGAGCAGTTCTGGACACACACCACAGGACACTGAGATCACAGCACTGCCCAGGGTGGTGCCTTMGGATTTTTAGTTTCTATATTTTCATGTCTCTTGTACTCTTGTATTTCTCCAGTGCACAGCACTGAGCTCCTGTTCTCCCATCTTTAGACAAAACAATTCCTCTCTGGTCTGAAATCCAAGGAGACTTCGCTGCCTCAGAGCCTCAAAATATGGAAACAACAGAGAATTGGGGGGAGCAAACTTGGGGTGGGTGACATCATCACCTGAAGGTGTCATTGGAGAATTGGGGCCCAATGTGTTCATGAGACAGAACTGATAAAAGGGGAAGATCTCGTGACTCGGGGTCCATTCTGGGTGCAGCCTCAKGAGRAGGCTTTGYCTGCYCTGARTGTACCAGTAGGCCTGGATTAAATTTGTCTGCTTWTATTCTCTTAACTTTGCCTGGCCTCTGTTTCAGSTGAGCCTTGTTTTRGGCATCATGGGCAGGCAGGGCTCCCCTGGAAAAGCTGTCCACAACCATCTCAGCAGCTTTTTGTTGTGCTGTGGTTCCAGTGCCCTTGTGGCTGGTGATATCCCTTTTCTGGTTGTGTCGAGGGCAGCTCTGAGCACCCAGCCAGGCTCAGCTCAGCTCCAGCAGAGAGGAAAAGGATTCTGAGATGGCTCCATCGGGAGCAGGTCTGAGCGGAGGCGTGGGAGGCAGCACGGCAAGCAGGTCAGCAAGCAAACAACCACATGTGCTCTTCCGGCAACGAAATGACTCTGTGCCCTCATCCCTGATGGGAAGTGACAGCCAAAGGAGTCATTACCGGGAGATGCCAGCTCGGGAGTGCCCGGCACAGGGATGAGCGTTATCGCCCTAACGCCCTAACGCCGCGGCTCCAGGGCAAACGGGACACAGAGGGAACCAAACACAGAGCTGACACCTACTGAGTCTCTTCAGAGATGAGTATTTGCTGGGGTTCGTCTTGACAGCAGACTCGTAGGACGGCGGGAGGTGGGAGAGGTTCTGGAAGGAGCGCGAGAAGGACAGGTCGTAGGGCTCAGTGGCTGAAGTGAGGATGTTGTTCATCCGTGGCTTGTCTGCAAGAAAACAGCAGAGAGGAGAGTCTGAGTGTGCCCCACAGCCATGGG
>NW_026623601.1:0-20268 GCF_030028575.1 Malurus melanocephalus
TATTTTCTGGGGGATCTGGGGTTCTGTGGCATTTCCACATCCATCAGAGAGGGGTCTGGAGATGCAAAAGCACATGGAGATGCTGGGGGTTGATCCCAGGGCCTCTTGCATGCAAAGCAAGCGCTCTTCCGCTGAGCTACATCCCCCTGGCGCAGCCTCTGCCCTGGCRCTGTCCTCACYCCKAGAAAATCCCTGTCTCTGCTGCCTTGCCCTGCTCCCCAAGCTGGGGAAAGGGGATTGATGATGTTGCAGACCCTGAGRATCMMTCAGGTACCACTGGGCTGGCGAAGGGGTTGGAATGGGGGAAATAACTCTGGGGCGGAGCAGGGATGTGGTGTTCTGGGCACAGCCCCCATGTAAGAGGCCAAAGCGTAGCTGTGCCCTGGCTGTGTCCGCAGGCTGCACTGCAGGGCGGGTCGRAGGTGGCGAGTGGGAATGTGTGGCCACGTTGGCAGTGCGCTGAGGGGCGCCGTGGTGAGCAGAGGATGGCGAAAAAGAAGGGCTCGTCCGGGATTTGAACCCGGGACCTCTCGCACCCTAAGCGAGAATCATACCCCTAGACCAACGAGCCGAGGTGTGGATAKTCTCCTGCACCCCCCCGCTGTCCCGGGACATCCCGGACAGTTTCCCGCTTCCCGGCAAATCCCGGCGCTGCCCCCACCGCCCGCACGGGTGTCCCCCGCCGCGGGGCCGGGGCTGTGGTGGCCGAGGGGTGAAGGGGCTGGACKCGYAAACCCAGTAGGGATTCCCTACGCACGTTCGAATCTTGCTCACAGCGCTGGTTTGTACCCGCTATTCATGGTGGGGTCCTGCGAGGAGCTCTATTCYGGCCAGGAGCAGTGGTCATTTTGCAGTGACTTGGTAGCCCCATGTGGTAACTATAGAATCTTGCTGATTTCAGAAGATTCTTTTCTTTCACCTGTTAATTGCTGCTGGTTACTGCTGCCACCTGCCAGCTTTTTTGCCCGGAGCTGCTCCAGGCACAGCAGGGCCAGTACCATGGTATTTATCCAAGCCCCTTTCTGTCCCCGGGCCATAGATCGATTCAGTTAATGAGAAACTATGGCTTGGGAAAGAGGTAATGGGTTGGCTGCTGAGAGGCTTTTGCTCCGCACTGGCACAGGAAAGGGCAGGAAACCCACAGGGTGTGAAGAACCGAGCCGGGGGCTGCGGGGTGCAAGCAGACCCTGGGACCATGTCCAAGCTGGTGGAGTGCGTCCCCAACTTCTCAGAGGGGAATAACAAAGAGGTGAGAGAGTATGTGGAAGGGCTGAGAGGTAGGTGACACCGGGGTGTGACAGCCAGGTTTCCCCTCCAGGGCAGTACCCACTGCCAGACTCTGCTGTGCCTCCTTCGCAGTGCTGTGCACCTCTCTATACCTGGCTATTGCCAAAAGTGCCTAAAGGTACCCTCAGCTCCCTTTTGTCACCTCGGTGAGAAGTGGGGGCTCAGACCTCCCTCCACCACTGCCTGCAAGCTGCTGTAGCACCAGGTCTGGGGTTGGTCTGGGATATCTCTGCAGAGAAATACTACTTGCAGTTGTGCCAAAAGACATTGTCCAGGTGAATAGAGTCTATCCTGGGGATCAGTATTTGACTGACCTTTGTCTCTGCCAGTGGCAGGAGGATTTAACAAATCCAGCATGRCTGTAAAAGCACAGATTCCCCCAGGGAACAGGCTTTGCAGAGACTGATCTCTTGGGAAGCTGGCAGGGAACTGTTTCCTCAGGAACAGCGATCTGTGGTGGTGCTCTCTGACATGCAGCAGCAGCTGGCTGTCTCTGCCCCACCATGACGCRTTTGGGGCTTGCTGGGAGCCAGGGGTGCCCCAAACCCTGTGTGGGAGTGGGATGCTCATGTCTTTGCATTTTGCACTCTCTGTGGCACAGGGCACCCTGTCCCACGTGCATAMCCCCCATCATGAGGGGGAAGGGAGAGAGCTGAGGTGTCCCCTCTCTCAAAAATCCAAGGCTGTGGTGCAGACTCAGACATCTCAACTGCCTTGYTTCCATCTGCTGTCCGGCAGGTTATTGATGCTGTGGCACAGGCCATCTCTCAGACACCGGGGTGTGTGCTGCTGGACGTGGATGCCGGTGCCTCCACCAACCGCACTGTCTACACCTTCGTGGGATCCCCYGAGGCTGTGGTGGAAGGGGCACTGAGTGCGGCCCGCGTGGCTGGGCAGCTCATTGACATGAGCCGACACGCAGGTGAGCCTGGGGGAGGCCCAGGAGCTGGACTGGATGCTGCAGAGCATCCCTGTGCTGGGACCAAGCATGGCACTGCAACAAGGACTGTGGTCCCAAGCCTGACAGAATTTAAGAAGTGTCTGCAATGCTCTCAGGCACATGGTGAGATTGCTGGGGTGTCCTGTGCAGGGCCAGGTGTTGGACTCAATGATCCTGGTGGGTCTTTTCCAACTCTGATTCTAGGATTTCCTCACAGAGAGTGTCCCGTCTGTAGAATGGAAAGGATTGTTCTCTCTCCTTGTCTGCTTGCTTTTCCCACCTCTCATTCCTTTACCTGCCCCACCACCAGGTGAGCACCCTCGGATGGGAGCCCTCGACGTCTGCCCCTTCGTGCCAGTAAGGAACGTCAGCATGGAGGAGTGTGTCACCTGTGCCCACATCTTTGGGCAGCGCTTGGCAGCAGAGCTGGGGGTGCCTGGTAAGTGGGGTCAGGAACCTCTCCACATCCCATCCCATCCTGTGTGATTCCAACTCACTCCTTGGCTGTATCTTGCAGTTTACCTGTAYGGAGCGGCGGCACGGGATGAGAGCAGGAAAGCCCTGCCCTCCATCCGTGCTGGGGAGTAYGAGGCGCTCCCTGAGAAGGTGAGCCTGGCGGTGGCACAGGCTGAGCTGTGCTTCCCTGGCTTCAGGGAGCATGCTGGGGGCTGGTATAGTCCCTCTGCACCACGAGGAGCTGGTGACACAAGTGGTCATGGCAGATTCCAGCTGTGAAGGGAGATGCCCTCCCTGGGAGAATGGCTCGTGCTGCTGTGCGGTGCTAGCCCACATGCTCTCCTCCYTCCTCCCCAGCTTGCAAAACCAGAGTGGGCTCCTGATTTTGGGCCCCCRACATTTGTTCCCCGGTGGGGGGCCACAGTGACGGGTGCCCGGACCTTCCTCATCGCRTACAACATCAACCTGCTGTGCACCAAGGAGTTGGCTCACCGCATCGCCCTCAACATCCGCGAGCAGGGCCGCGGCCCCGATCAGGTACCCTGCGAGCACGGGCGTGCTGGGAGCATGCCTGCTTATCCCCACACCTCCTGGGCCATGCCCTGAATGTGGCAGTTGTTGGCAGCCCGGGCGCTTGAAGAAGGTGCAGGGCATCGGGTGGTATTTGGAGGAGGAGAACATGGCTCAGGTTTCGACGAACCTGCTGGACTTTGAGACCACGCCGCTCCACGCTGTCTACGAGGAGATCTGCCGAGATGCACARGTGGGTGGCCTGGGGTGCTTGTTCCAATCGGGGGCTTCCCAGAGGATGGCTCCCACCAAGTTTTCTTCCCCACCCCCAAGGTCAGGCTATGCTTTTTCTTACGCTTAGCTCAAAGTTCTGAATGGCACAAAACCCCCAAAAGCTCAGCAACTGGCTGCTTGCCTCCAGCTATTCTGTTGAAGGCTTTTCCATGAGCTTGCCTTGTCCTGGGAAGGGATGACGATCACCAGACTGGGCCAGTAGTGGCAGCAGAGCTCTGGGGATAACCACATTTCTGATGTGATTTTGCAGGAATTGAATCTTCCTGTGGTGGGTTCCCAGCTGGTGGGGCTTGTTCCCAAGAAGGCCATGCTGGATGCAGCCGAATTTTACATCAAGAAGGAAAAACTCTTCATCTTGGAGGAGGAACAGAAGATCAGGCTGGTAATGTGGCTTCTCCYGGTACCAGCACAAGGGTGGGATCATGAGAGACACATCCACTCTCTGCCAGCCTCCCTAAGTGTCACTGAGCAGAGACTTGGGATTCTTGAGGCCCCAGGCAAGACACTTGTCTCCTGGGAGGATTTTGTGGGGGACAGCAAGAGAGACAAAGTGGCTTTATTGTRCTGAGGATGCTGAGATGCACAGGGAACAGGGACCACAACCCCTGTGGACTGAGTGTGGGCAGCAACTGCCTGTTTTGCCTGTATGGAGGCCAGGAGGGGAAGGAGGTGTCCCCACAGCTCAAGGACAATGTGTGGCATTATGGGAAGCCGTCCCAGGATGGGGAGTTAGTTGGAAATGAGGAGAGGCTCTGCTGTTCCACTGCAGGAGGGAGGAGCTTTTCCAGCCTGTGGGGAACGTGCTAGATAAGAGCAAGCTAATGATTTATCGGTGCAGTTCCCAGCCATTCGTAGGTGACCGCACACCGCCCCCGAGTCTGGGATGGGATAGGCTGATGGTGCCAGCTCTCCTCTCCCTGGGTGGTGGCCCAGTCCCCGTGCTGACTCAGCCATGGTTAATTAGCAGTGGGGAATGAGGATGCAGCAGGACTTATCGCGACAGGGCTGACGTAGCGGTGCTGCTCCTTGCAGGTGGTYAACCGGCTGGGCCTGGACTCCCTGTCTCCGTTTCACCCCCGGGAGCGGATCATCGAGTAGGGACCCACATCCTATTTCTTCTCATGGTGCCCCTCCCTGCCTGGATGGGGGGGATCCTGCTGCTTGAATCCTGCACTTGGCTTGTGTTGGGAGTGGTGACTGCTCCCAGTTTCTCTTCACAGCCTGGGGATGTGTGATGTGCCCCATGTTGTGCATGAGCAGGGTGGTCCCTGCTGATGGTTATGAACATGGAGTTGTGACCTGGGGGCACTCCAGGTCACTTGAGCAGGCAGTGGGAGCAGCTTTCTTGGCCAGATTTGAATGTTAAATTCCTCATCCTGTCCCCTGCAAAATTTCACTGCTTCTGGCAGTACCTGGTGTGAAACATGCCTGTGTGGGGAAAGGAAGGCAAATCCACCCACGAGGTAAAGTCCTTGTCAACCCCCCTGGGACATGGCTGCAGGGGTGTTTCTGTCCCACCAAATGCCATTTGCATCAGCCCRCCCTGCCTAATGCAGAGCAAACCCCACACCATCTGTTTTCCTCAGATGTCCCCATGGGTTTCCCAGTCCTCATCCTGACCCTCAGGCTGTTCTTTTTGGGTTAGTCCTCTGCTTATTTACGGGGTTGATGCTGGAGAGGGCAGTGCTGGGTGAAAAGGATCCAGGTGGTAGTGGTATCCCTGCACCTGGGATCTCTAAACCACCTCTGCTGCAGGTACCTGATGGAGGCAGGAGAGGTGGACGGGGGGCTGGTGGCCAAGCCACTGCGCGCCTTTGTGCGAGCAGTCGGAGCAAGGTCGGCAGCACCAGGAGGAGGCTCCGTGTCTGCAGCTGCGGGAGCCCTGGTATGTGCCCCACACTGAGACAGAGGCCTGGGGGTCCTSAAGGTGCCAAGGGCAGCTGGCACGGCAACAGCAGTGGGCACTGTGTCCTACTGAAGGATTTCCCCTGGCAGGGAGCAGCGCTGGGCAGCATGGTGGGGCTGATGAGCTACGGGAAGCGGCAGTTTGAGGACCTGGACCCCATCATGAGGAAGCTGATCCCCCCCTTCCACCAGGCCATGGATGAACTGGTGGCSATGGTGGATGCTGACTCCTGCGCCTTCAACAGCTACATGGTGAGTGAGGTCCCACCCTCTCCAAAAAGGCTTGCTCTTTTAACACTTCCAGCATTCTAAACCCTGGGTCAGGGGAAGGAACATTGCCACATAAAGGCAGATTGGGACACCATGTGAGCTATAGGGCCTGCCCTCACCTCGATGCAAGGCACCGTCTTGGTGATGGCAGCAAACCTGCTTTTCTTTCCCTGCAGGAAGCCATGAAGCTGCCCAAGAACACCCCTGAAGAGCGGGAGAGGTGAGCTGCACTGCTGGGGACTGGCTCACTGTGGGGGCACAGCCACCCAGCACTCACCCAAGGGCTGTTGCCACTCCTAGGCGCACGGCTGCCATGCAGCAGGGGCTGAAGACAGCCGTGGGGGTGCCCTATGGGCTGGCAGAGAAGGTGACTGGCCTCTGGCCTGCTCTGAAGGAGCTGGCACGACACTGCAACCTGGCCTGCAAATCTGACATCCAGGTATGGCCCATGCTCACCTGCAAGGTGTTCCCTCATGTCCTGACCTCCAGGATTCATCGTCTCTCCAGCTGTRCTTCCCAAACTGGCCGGTGGTCTCCACCCCAAAATTCTGTGGCAGCCATTTCCTGAGAATTGAATGGCGCTGYGTGCCCCTGGGTGGTGGGAATCCTGCAGCGTGAGGGTCTGACCTTGTGCAGGGCTGCACGGTGGAGCTGCTCCACCAGGAGAGCTTCTCCCAAGCCCGATCTTTCGCAGGTGGGAGCCAAAATGCTGGAAGCGGCCGTGTTCGGAGCTTACTTCAACGTGATGATCAACCTCAAGGACATCGCGGACGACAAGTTCAGGCGTGAGGTGAGGGCGGCGGCGCGGGCGCCCCCTGGCGGCGCGCGGGCGGGTGGCGGCTCCGCTGTCCCCTCGGGTGSCAAATGACACACACCTCGTCCCCACGCAGATGGCACAGAAGGTCTCCGGGCTGCTGGAAGAGGCGAAGCAAGGCTCGGCGGTCGTGCTGGCGCTGCTGGACAAGCGGATGGCCTGAAAAGGGCTCGGGAACGTTATGGGGGGTTCTGCAGTGKCAAATAGAGCTGGCAAAGACATCTGTCCCCGCCTGGGCTCTGTTGGTGTCCTCCTCTGGAGAGCTGCTCTGCTCGGGCACGTCCGACATCGTGTCCCCTAATGGCCTCTCCCTGGACAAGGGGAATTTTTGCTGTCTGGGGCTGKGACTCCAGGCTCCGTTCCCCCATCCCTGGGGCAGAAGCAGATGACTGGGTTGGCAGTGCCTGGGATCACAGTGASCCAAACAGAAGGGATAGTCGGGACCCTGTGGCACTGCCTGCGAGGAAATCCCTGTGCATGTGCACCTCCTGACCCTGCACAGTCCTGTGTAWTTCTGTGTCCAGAAAACCCCATGAAACACCCTCCTACTCAGGATCTGGGGGAAGACCTGGCACAATCCCTTTCTGCCAGGTGTCTTCCAGGCTGTGTGTGACAATTCCAGCCTGTTGCATTGCCTGGGAAGGGAGCACTGCCAAACATGAGGCACTATCAGATGTTAGTGGGAAGATGGGGTGGATTGGGATGGGAGAAACCCAGCATCCTCCTCATAGAKCCTCCAAGAGGAAGACGTGAAAATCGGGGCATCCAGCCCTGCTTTCTGTCCCTGTCGAGCGGGTGTGGCAGCAGATATTGTGTTCTCCACCCACACACGGGGACAGCGCGCTGAGCAGTGTCCGGACCCTGCACCCCAGTGTCCCGCAGCCCCATCTGCGGGAAGGTCACCCCTGCTCCTGGGCACTGTGCCCGGGCTGGGAGCAGCACGCCAGGGTTCGTGGCGGGGTCAGCTGACTCACTGCATCCATCCCTGGGCGCTGGGAGCCGCAATCACCGCCCTCCATCTCCTGTTTGTCAGCCCCGCGGGACCTTTGTGCCGCCGGGGAGCGCCGTGTTGACGTTCCTCGTGTGCCCATGGTGACGGCGCGGTGTCACCGCTCCGGTGTCACCCCTGCCCGCCGCACCCTGCTCACCGGGGCAGGGCCCCGGTATTTAACGGGCGCCCGGCAGCCGGGAGAGCCGTGCCAAGGACGGTGATCCCGAGCGCTGCCGGCATCGCCTCCTCCGGGAACTTTTCCGCAGGTTTGGTGAGTGCGGGGCAGCGGGGGAGCATGAGGGCAGCAGGCACCCGTGCGTCAGGGTGTGCTGTCCCCAGGGCTGGCACTGYACCCAGAAACGTGTCCCCAGTCCCTTGTGGTCCATGAGGACACGAGCTGGGCACSCAGGCTGGGCCAGTGTGGGTTTGTTATTTCCACTGTCAATGGATACCACACGTCTGGGCTTTGGGGGGTGCATGGAGGGGGACACAGTCGCAATGGGGGTTGGCTCTGTCACCAAAGGACAGGACGGCTGTTGGGGTCTGTGTGGGTGTGGAACTCATGGGGAAGCAAGTGCTGTGCTGGGGTCAGACATGTGGGATAGAGAAGCCAGGTCCCAGATGCCCGACAGGGGCCAGGTGATGTCCCACAGCAGGAGGTGACTGACRGTGCTTGTCCTTCCCTTTCAGCTCAGAGACCACTGAGGATGTGTGACCCCAACCAAGGTGAGGGGCTGTGGTGCCAGGCAGGGCTGGGGGTTCCACACAGCCATCAGGGCTCAGAGASGAGCTCTGTGCCACAGCTGCAGGCACCTGGGGCATCACCTGTGTCCCAAAGGGGTGTGGGTTGTCCTTTGTGAAGAACAGGAGGACTGGGACAGGCCCTTTGGGTGGAAGGGTGAACCTGGTCCCTGTACTGTCGGTCTGGGGATGCTGTCTGTGCCCACTAACAGCCCCCTCTTCTTCCCAGGCCCACCACGACCGTACCTGGCAGTGTGCCCTCCTGCCCCTCCAGGATACCCCGGTCCTGGCACGGGTCACTACCCTGGTGGCCTTGCAGTGTGCCCTCCTGCCCCTCCRGGATACCCCGGTCCTGGTACAGGCCCCTGCCCTGGCGGTGTTGCAGTCTGCCCCCCGTGCCCTGCTCCGCCTGGCCAGCACCCCCACGGGCACCCCCACGGGCACCATCCCCACGGGCACCCCCCRTCGGGGCATCATCCCCATGGGCACCCCCACCCGGGACCGCCAGGAATGCAGGTGTGTCCCCAGGAYGGCCACAAGAAGCACCACAAGAAGCACCATAAGAAGCACCATGAGAAGCACTGCAAGAGCCACGGAGGCAAGGTAAGAGGGTCACAGCAGGAGAGCCTCCCCTAACCCTGCTGTGGTCTTTTGGACCCCCTCCCCATTTCACAGCATCCAGCCTGAGTGGCTGGGACTCTCCTCTGTAGTGGCTGGAGCAAGCTGCCAAAGCTTCGGTGGCTTTTTTTAGACATGGAGACTCCTGTTAGATTAATAAACAGGCAAGAATGAGTCACATTAAGTGAGTCATTTAAAAAGCAATCCATGAAATTCCTTGAAGCTGTTTAAAGTGGTGACATGGTTTGGGGTGCACAGT
Organism: Malurus melanocephalus; assembly: GCF_030028575.1. Classification (NCBI taxonomy): domain Eukaryota; kingdom Metazoa; phylum Chordata; class Aves; order Passeriformes; family Maluridae; genus Malurus; species Malurus melanocephalus. Next base: position 9,086 of record NW_026623601.1, read on the forward strand.
GTAGTGTATTAATTCCCAGGACTTTGTCCTGCTCACCTAAGAGCAAGTTGTGCCTCCGTAAGGGACATTCACTTGGTGTCTTGCAACAGGAGAACTGTTCAGTTCGCTCTTAAAAACAAAAAACCTCACAAAAAAAAACCCAAAAACAAAAATTAAAAAAAAAAATTAAAAAAAAAAAACAAACCAAAACCAAAAAAGGAGAAGCAATTCCTTGTGCTGGCAGTAGACTTTGCAGAAAATGCCATTCCAGGGCTGGGCACCATCCGCAGCAGGTCTGAATGAGGAACTGCTGAACAAACCCTGAGTTCCAATGTTGGAGGTGAGAGCATTTCCCAAACAAATCAAACAAGCAGYTCCTCTCACTGGGAAACAGCTCTGGAAGGGATCTGCTGTGATGTTTGTCCTTGCTGGCAGAGAGCAAGACCTTTCTGGAATTTCCTTTATTGACCTAAAGAGCCTTGTGAAAAAATAATAAAAAACCCTCAGCGCTCCTACTGTGTGGGGCAGCCACCACAGGGTCACTAACCCCTCTCAGGAATGCTGTGACAGAGCCTCGTTCCCCTGCTGCCTTAAGTTTGTTCTCTCTCCCCCAGCACTCCGGTGGCTCATGCAGCTCAAGCAGCAGCAGCTCTGACTCTGACTGAACATCTGGCATGTCCCACCCGCACCGTGGTGATCAGCAAAGCATGAGGCCCAGCTCCTCATGGGACCCCTCTGCAAGTTGCTTCCCTTCCTCCCCATTTCCCTTGGATTGATTTGCCTTGTAAATCCTTTGACCTGGAATCTCTGAGTCAATGGACAGCATTTCCACCCTCTGTCTTTCGGGGAAGTCTGCTGAAAGTCATCATGTGCCTTTTCCAATCTGTTGGTGTCCGTGTGTTTTTTCCTGGGTGGTGATGCTGGTGGCTAACAGGATTCCACAAAACTCCTTACATTTGTGTGAGCTTCCCCAGGTATAGCAGAGCTGTAGTTTTGTGGGCTGCCTTACTCCAGGGTAATAAYTTACAGGGAAAGGCTCAACATGGCAGAGGGAATCTCCAGTGAACAGGTGAGGAACATGAACAAGGTCAGTGCTWGGAGCAGTCTGYGTCCCTGCCYRTGGCAGGAGGAGTGCAATGAGATGGTCTTTCAGTTCCCTCCCAAGACAAACCATTCTGTGATTCCATGATTATCTGGATTTACCRGCTTGAAAGCAGGAGAATCAGCTGCTCACTGAAAATAATTAAAAAAAATCTTCAAAATTACAGAATAAAAGGCTTTTTCAGGATAGGGTKAGAAAGGTTTGTTTATTTTTGCTGAGAGCACAATTCAAGTTCAAATCTGGGTATTGCTCAGCAGATACCGGTGGGAGGAAGGTACCGTGAATGCTTTGAGCACACTGGGATGACTGGGAGGCAGCTCTGGTGGCTGTSCAGTATTTTGTGGATGCTGGGAGTCATGCTGCCCCTCTCAGCTAAAATTTGGAGTGCAGTAATAGATGAGCAGGTTCTGATGAAGGACAGAATGACAGAGGAAATTGAAGGAGTTATGACTCACAGGAAAACAAAGATCTTAAAGATGATTTGCAAAATTTAAGATAGTTAAATACCCCCAAAGGAGCACCTGTGGAAGACAGCAAAACAGCTCACACCATCCTGCTGTTCCCAGGAAGGAGGAGCAGGACACACTGAGGGATATTGAGAGTTTTTGAAAGCTAGAGTTATTCATTGGTCCTGCTACACTCGAAAGGTTTCTTGCATCTCTGATAAGCCCTCCTAGGATTACAGTACGTACACAAGTCATGGCTTGGKGTGTGCAAAGCTTTACAGAAGTACATCGTATGGCTCTGTATCCTGCTTCGATCTGGGTTTTAATTAGCACCATAAATGTAAGATACATGACTCTTCATCCTGGAAATCAATAAAGAGCTCTGGATTTTGGCTAGAAGGGAGGACCCAGAGGGCAGCTCTTCTGGGCTAGCAACCATACAGAGGGGAGCAAACAGAACAGGTAATACCGGGAGAGTGTATATCAGCGAGAGGAAGATGTGTGCCCACCCTTCCTTTAACAAATCCACCGAATGAACCTGTCAAAGAAGCTGGACTGGGAGAGGCTGTCATAGTCCTTCTCCCGGAAGATGGCTGCCCGGTCCCCCAGGCCAAGCTTCAGCAGGACATCCATGTCCACGTCGCTCCCCAGAGCCACCACTGTGGGCATGACATCTTGCTTCTTCATGGAGTTGATGGCCTCCTCCAGGTTCTTGCTTCCTGTGATGCCGTCGGTGATGAAGACGAAGGAGAGCTCGGCGTTGCGCCGGGCAAGCCGCTGCCCGTTGCCCGGGCTGAGCACGATGTTATTGATGGCATGGATGATGGCCGAGCCGATGTTGGAGGATGAGTCCAGGTATTTGATCTGTGCCAGGGCGTCGGCGATCTCGGTCAGGTTGTGGGTCAGCGGGAACACCACGTTCTGGTCCCGCTCGCTGCCGTACTGCAGCAGCGCGATGCGGGCGTTCATGCTGTCGCTGCTGCTGCGGGCCAGCGTCAGCCTCTGCGCCACCTCCTCCACGAAGCGGTGYGCGCTCTGGAAGTTCTGCTCCCCAATCCTTTCCGAGCCGTCCAGCAGGAACACCACATCAACGGGGCGCTGGGTGCACTGTGCTACGGCAAGCTCTGCCAGGGGAAGAAGACAGGATTTGGGAGGATAAGAAGACTATGGGATAATYTGGGTTGGAGATGCCTCTGTACATCCTTGTCCAGAGGACCAGCTCAACCCTGCTGCCAAAGCCTGTCTTTGCAGGTCGTAATGGAGGAGCTTTGCTTTTGATGCCCTCAGCTCCTCTGCATATAATAAATGTGCACTCTGGGATCAATCACAGACTCTCATGTAATTAGATAGGTGTGTGCATTGCAGTACCAGAATTACATCCACTGCCTTACATCAATTCCTGGCTCTGGCTTGTGAGAGGAACATCCAGAAATTAATGACAGGCAGCACCTGCAAACCCCTCTGTTATTACTGGGGAGTGCTTTATTTTCAGAGTAACTCTTCATAAAATCATATAATCAGAGAATCATGGAATGGTTTGGATTGGAGGGGACCCTAAAGCTCGTCTTGTTCCAGCACCCTGCAATGGGCAGCGACACCTGCCACTGGATCAGGTTGCTCCAAGACCAGTCCAATCACATAGAATACATGAAATATATGCGGTGAGTGAATTCAGGAAAGAAAAAGGAGAAGAAAATAGCTGTCTTTGGAGTCAGCTGATAGTTACTATTGCACTCCTTTTCTGTAGTTCTGTGCATCACATCTGGTGTTCCTCTGTGCTCCCCTGAGCTGGCAGCAGGGCAATGGCCATAAGCACCCTCAAGTTCTGTGGCTCTGAGACTGAATMTYSAAAGGGTGGAGTYCCGAAGATGTTGCCATGTTATYGCATGACTGGCAAGGAACAGGARCTTGTGGAGCTGCCCCACCTYCAGKATCCATTTCTGGCAATTAGGRGTGACTTTGGGGACAGGAGTGTAAYGTTASATTGAATTTCCACACTATKTGAGCAAACCCAACCTGACAAAAAGCTTCCCTGGTGTTGACTGGTGCTATACTGGGTTTAGCACAGAATCAGGGAAYCACAGATTCCTTATGGTTGGAAAAGCCCTCTGAGATCCTAAAGTCCAACCATTAACTCMGCACTATTGTTAACCACTAAACTATGTCCCTAGGCACCACATCACTTTTTTTGAACACTTTCAGGCATGATGACTCCACTGTTTCCCTGGGCAGCCTGTTTCAGTGCCTGCCCACCCTTTCAGTGAAGAAATTTCCCTTAATATCCATTCTAAATCTCCTCTTGTGCAACCTGAGGCTATTTCCTTTTGTCCTGTCACTTGTTGCCTTCCCCTCCTTTAAAGCAATAAAGGCACATACTCACCTCTGCCCGATCTTCTGTGACAAATGTTGTCTAAAGGCTGATGCTTCAGCTCCTGGCATACAGAAACTGCTGCCACAATGACACCTTGCCTTGGCACCGCCTGCACTCCTGGTCCTCATCTGCTCTGAGTGGCAGTGGAGGGGGAAWGGCAGCAAGGAATCCCCCTTGCAACCATACATGAGGGTCTGAGAGCAGCTGGAGCAGGGGCTGTATGTGGTGCTGGGCCAGTGTGAACAGCCTCCCCCAAGGCCTGCCCACGTGTACTGTGAGATGACACTGTGAGAAGCCTGAAGAGCTCATAGCTAAGCAAAGAGCGGCATCACTCCACACAGCTTCAGCGAGAGCATGGTGCACATCTGACAGGAGCACTTCCCAGAGACACATTGTGCGTGCTGCTCAGCCCCCACAGCTGGAGACAGCTGCCTTCCAGCTGTTTGATAAGGTKCCTTTACACATGAATTATCCGGGGAATGTGAGGCAGCACAGCCTTGGCTTTGTCCTGCTCAGTGTCAGGCTCTGGCTGCAGCTTGTTCCCATTCCTGAGACACTGAGGAGCCCCTTTCCTGCAGCACGATTCTCATCCTCACTGGCAGAGAACCTCTCAGAGGCACTACCATCAATCAGGCCAATTAAAATCCTCCTGTTGTGTGTTTAACTGCTGCATTGATCCTTTCCACGTGGATCATGAAYGCCTGCAGCTCACCTCACTGCACAGCTAACAAAGGCAGCACAAAAAAGCAGAAATACCATTGATTTTTCTGCGATTAGTGTGCAGAGTAACCCCACCCATTCATACCACCTTCCTGCTGCTTCTAAAACCTGAGGAACTTGTATTTCCTCTATTCTTTCACAGTGTTGGCAGTGGAGATGAAAGTGAGGTGGGGACTGACCTCCCAGCCCTTTCTGGGGTTTCTCCCTTTCCCAGCCCCTCCTGTGTCTTCGGGGAGGTGTGGACCATCCTTTACCCAGCCCTTTTTCTCTGTCCTTCRTTTGCCCAAGAGCTTCACTGAAGGAACTGCTGCTGTGCTGAAATCCATCTGGTTTTATGAACGAGATTAGCTAGGATTATGCTAAAAAAACACTACTCAAATACTGCCCAGAGAGACATTTTCTCCCTCTCCCCACATCTAATGAAGCTGAAGGTTTTTGAGAGGGTTTTTGTTTTGTTAGGAATAGCTACTGTGTGATGAAATTAAATAAAATCAACATCCAGTTTGCGGAAATCTTCCCCAATCCTGTCTTTGTTCAGCAAAGTGTCCAAGCCCTGAGTTCTTTTTAAATCAATGGAGTTTGGGAGCTTTTCCTCTGGCATCATGCATGGAGCAGCCAGCTTAACTATTCTGAGTTCAGCCCTGCATCCCAGCAGGCTAAATCACACTAATTTTGGGGTAAAAATCAAAACAGAATATGGAGTTTGGCCTTGCACAGAYTATCTGGAATATGTGAATTATGACCAGACTCAGGCACAGGCTGATCTTTTTGCCTACAGCTAAAACACGGAGCACACCATGCAAAGCGCTCAGAACTCTTTTCCCTCTATTCTACACCGAGAGCAGCAGAGGTCTCTGAGCAACGTGTCTCTGTAGGCTGGGAGGAAAAAATGCTGAAACCCCAGGGAAACTGCAGTAAGTTCAAAGTGGGCAAATGCCATGGCTGAGCTTGGCAACTGGCTCCATTCTTTATACCTGGAAATATTACAGCCGTGTTCCTGAAGATGGCACATCTCACTTCTGCCCATTAGATATGACATTTGCTCTGTATATTTTATTGCATTAATACCATGTCAGTCAGAGTAAGCGCTTCTACTCCTGTGTCTGCACATGAAATTCCACTACCTCTAAATACAGCTTGAGAGCGGTTAAACTGGAGGTGGCAATGGCACTCGCCTGCCTGACTTTGTGCAAACCAGGGGCTGATGGGGATAGCAGGTCTTGTCTGAACACACATCCCTGCAGCKCAGGTGGTGGCTCTGTGGTCCCTGAGCCAAACCAGCACTGGGTATGGATTCAGTAGGCCCTACTGCATCAAACTTAAGTACTTGCTTTTAAGCAGCTCACATCAGTCAAGGAGTTTTTCCTTTGGCCACCTGGCCCTATGTAACAGAATATCTGTCTTTTGGATAGGGACAGGTGCATGTTGTGAATTAAGACAGAGGAAACACAAAGGTACAAGCAGAGGAAAAGGCCAGGGGAGCCCATACGGCTTCTGAAAGAAGCAATGCCCAGGTGTCAGCCCTCCGAATAAAAAGGAAGGGTTGCTCCCTCTCCCATCCTGCTTGCTCCTTCCCTCCACACCCCCAGCTGCCCACGAGGGATTCCACAGAAGTGCTGTGGTGAGCAGGAATGCACGTTGCTTAGTCAGCTTTGCAGATTCCCAAGAGAGCCCATGAGAGAAAGGATGCAGAAGATGCTTCAGAGGGACTCAGCAAGGACATACATAAGAAGGAGTGGGGAAAAAGCATCGTTAGGCTCTCGGCAAAAAAGCAGCAGGCAAAGCAAGAGCATCCCTTGGCATTGCTGGGAAAAGCCACATGCTCATCAGCTGGCCAAGCTGGAGGGGACTGCTCCTCGTGTCCTGTCCCTGGCTGAGTGCAACCAAGCCATTCCACTGCTGTGTTCCTCCTAAACTGAATGTGTCTCCCCACATATTGTCCCCTCTGGCACATAGGAGCGATGATTTCCACCTCCACTCAACCTCTGCCTCCACGTGACCCACAACAGCAGTCTCAGCACAGCCCTAGCACGGTCTCTGGGTCCCCCACAATCTCRCTGTGCACCATTTTGAAGGTGTCAATGAACAAGTCCATCCACTCTTGCCGCTCATTTCCAGTGGCAAACTTGGCTTTTTCGGCGGTAAAGGCCAAAGTGGCCACCAGCTGGGTGTACACGCTGGGGTCCCGGGATTCCCGCGTGGAGTTTAGGAACTGGGCGATCGAGTGTATGGTGCTGGGGATATTTATGTTGACTCCCTCTTCCATGGGGCGGAAAATAAGTGGGTTAACACTCCCAGGGTTCCTGTCATCTGCAAGTGAGTGTCAAAAGAATATTTTCAGGGCTTGCTAGCAATGGCTGCATCTCTGAAAGCTACCTGGCTTTGCTACCTGCACTGCAACAGAAAAGAACAGAGCTAACAAAGACAGAGTAGTAAAGACCAAAGCCAGATTTTAAATCCTTCTGCCATTTGTGTTTGAGGAATGCGGGATTTGCCCTGAAATCTTTCACATGTCAACTGAGCGACTTCAGAAAATTACACAAAACCTTCACTGCCCAGTTCCTACTGATACAGCACAGGCACGACGGAGAGAGAGCAGTGCTCAGGAAGAAGGCCACTTCCTCCTGCAGATGGACTTCAGCCATCCTGAACAGGCCACAGGACTGTGCTATGTGCAAACTGCACTCATGGTGCTGTAAGGCAGACAGACATCTAAGGGACACAATATGTGACCTCCTTGCCTGGCACTCAGCCTCAGGGCACTGACTCCTGTCAAAGCTGTGGGGTGTCTGTGCTTGTCAGGACCCTGAGARCCTCCATCTGCACCTGGCTGTGCTGAATTTAACTTTGAATAAACCCCAAAGCTCAAAGCAAAGCCTTCTGCGTGGGTTAGCGAGAGCCTCACAGGATGTTACGCTGTTTCTAGGAAGCAAGTGGTCAGTTCAGATTTGCTCAGCATTCAATCCTCTTAGCATTTTGTTAGCACAGCAATACCTGAGAAGGGAGACAAGGGGCTGTCCCAAAAACGGAAAAATCTCAGGTAAAGCACTGAGGCAGCATCAGGGGAAGAGAAGGTGTATGTGGCACTGTCCCTGTCTGTGCTGGGCTGGCAATGCCCAGGTGAAGCTAGAGCACAGTTGATTTGCCCCTGAAAGCGCCAGGACCACATCCTGAGCCACGAGGCCAAGAATGGGGCTGCGTGTGGCTGCCTCTCTGAGCTGAGTGTGCCTGGCCAGCCCGTGGCTCACACATTGGATGTGCACCAGCTCACTCCCTTCCCTCCCAAGGGCACCATCTCCATCCACAGGATCTGCACAGGAACTGGCATGAGCTCACCATACGTCCTATGAGAACCAGAAGAAGCCAAGCACCTAGCAGAGAAGCCCCAGGCTCTGTCACATGCCTTATGTCCCAACCAACATGTTCCCTTGCCACTTGGGAAGAGTGACCACTGCAAATGCTTCTAAAYGATGACGGCAGCGCAGCACGGACCATCCAATGTGTTGGGAGGGCAGCTCCTTGMCCAAAGACTCCTGAACCTCTACCTGCTGCTAAAACTGTGATCTACCAGACCCAGCACAACTTTTGCTGGTGCTCAGTGGGCACTGTGACAGGAGGCCAATGCTATCCAGCCTCATCACTCCACCTCCCACATTCCCTGGGGCACAGGTTTTTCCCGCACTTGCCCCAGTCTGCATATGGGATGGCTTAAGGGATTCAGCCAAGAGGAAATCCCTCCAGATGCCTCCTCAAACCATTCCAGTCCCCATGGCTGCCAGGTATCAGCAAACTGTTCTCACCTTGCATCAGAAACAGGAACACCCAGCTGCACTACAAGGAAAGGACTGACAGCTTTGGAGGGCTTTGATGGCCCAAGCCTGGGACAAATGAGTGTGCCACTGCTTGGGTTCCTCAGAAATGAGAAGGCTGCAAAGACCAAAACCTTTGAAGACACCTGAGCAATCACCAGTGTTGCCTGGGGATGCCACATCCTTGTGCACAGATTCACAGGACAAAGCTCCTCAGAGGACAYGGCAGAGAAGCTCAGCATCAAGGCTGGACACTGCCCCCTGCATGGTCAGGTGCAAATACTCAAAATAGCAGCAAGAGATTTTAGACAGGAATMATTACAGATTTTTCTCCAGATTTCTGTGCATCCTAGGACCAGCTTTCCTTTCCTTGGCATGGAAATGAAGGGACTTAATTAAAAATGAAATTTGATATTCTGTATAAGGCTCAATTGAAGCTGGGGACTGCCATAAAAATATTCATGGGAAAAGAAGAGATAAGAATTGCAGAATGGGCAAAACTTTGGTTGTCTACAAACTTTGTGTATGAGCACAGAGTGCATCTGTTGTATCTAAACAGACACMGGGACTCACACAGACAGAGGATCTCTTAGGAACATGGATACACATCCGCCCCTTAACAGGAAAATGTGACCGTGTAAAGCTACCTTCAGCACGGAGCAGCTGTCTCCTTGATACCAAAAGATCCTTACAGCCTTCTCCTTTAATCCAACACCCTGAATTAATTGTTAATTAAATACAGCCAGCGTTAGAGAAGCCAAAGCTTTGGGTCCACTACATTGCCATTTTCCAACTGATCCCTGATGCCTGCTCTGCCCATCACTCCCAAAGAGCTACAAAGGTCACAGGAGTGGGAGTTTAGCAATGGGTGCCTGACTTGAGATTGGAGGTCAAAACCTGGCACCTCCCACGAATTTGGACAGGGAAAAATACCAGAGATGAGCCATGCTGGTGCACTCACATGGTGCACTTGTACCTACCTGTGCAGAGAACTCAGACAGGAAAAGAGCAAGAGATGAAACCCTGGACCCTCTCCTCATGTAAAGTAACACTATTTCCCAAACTCCTGCCTTTCAAAAGGAATAAGCAGGGTGGCATCCCCCTGTCTTACTCTTGAGCCTGGTGCAGTTTCCCCCAGAGTTTGGGCAGATGGCATAAAGCTGTGTGTAATGTTTACCTGTCTGACAGGGCAGCTCGGGACAGACGACCTGTGGATCTGGAAGGAAAAGAAACAAGGAAAGCTGAGCTGTGTGTGGCCATCCCCCTTCACAGCCTGCACAGTCAGAGGGGCAGGATAAGGCCTCTTACAAGGAACACCAAAGGGCTGCCCCAGAAGGCCAGTCTGTATCTGAGGAAGGACTCTTAGTCCAGGGCTACCTGAAGGTCAGACCCCACCATGGACAACCCAGCTACCAGYCATCCTGCAGGGACACATCTCTGCCCCCCACCCCAAACCCTGGGGCTCAGAACTCCAGTTCCACGCAAAGACAGGGACACACCTGGGCAGAGTACATCTTCCATCTTGTCAATGAATTCCTCTGCCACCAGATCTGAGAAGAGCCTCATCTTCTGGACTCGCTGGGGCTCGTTGCAGGCGATGGACACCAGTGTCTCACTCTGCTCCGGCTGGTCGAACATGTCCCCTATGCCGATGGTGTTGACCACCACATCTCTACCACAAAGAGCCCCCAGGTTCTTGTCATCGTCCCGGGGGTCGTAGCGCCCGTCTGTGATCACCACAGCGAACACTTGGGCCTTCTCTCTCCTGCTTTCCTTGATGAGCTTGTTGTAGGCAAACTGAAGGGCAGACGGTGTCCAGGTGCCTCCAGCGATCCACTCCAGGCGCTTCACCGCTTCCTTGAAGCTCGACAGGGAATCGATGCGCTCGTCATCCAGCTTGATGGCTTCAAAAGTYCCCTCGTGGCTATACTGCACCACCCCAACACGGGCACCTGCCAAGGAAGGGTCACATTACTGGGCTTTGCATCCTTGGRGCAAAGTGGAGAAAATCAAAGGGCTGCCCAATTGGTCTGAAAAGTCATGGAAAATAAACATCGTGATTGAAAAGATCCGAGACTCTTTTCCCCATGCCCCACACTGTCCCCTCAGAGTCCTGACCTGTCTGTGACTTGGGGTCCTTGGCAATAGAGCCCAGCCTGCTGACCACATTGACGACGAAGTTCTTCTCCAGAGTAAAGTTGGTGTAGCCGATACTCTCGGAGCTGTCTATGACAAACATGATGTCCAGGGCACCGCAGCGCTTCTCACAGTCTGGGGAGAGGGCAAGGAGGAGGGAAACACAGGGGTCAGTGATGCTGGGAACCCTCTGKTGACCCTCTGTCCCCATCCCTCGAGTGGCCATTCCCCTTCACTGGGGAGGGGTGACGTCAGCTCACCACAGCATCCACACGTCTCTCGCACATAGGTCATCACATCGCAGTCCTGCCAGAAAGGGATGCAGGGTGAATGCCTCTCTCAGAGGGCAAGGCTCTCCTTTCCTTTCCCACCCAGCCAGCCCTCTCCCCTCTTTCCCTGCCTCCTGTSGGAAGCCACAGGCCACCTCTGCCAGGCAGCAGCAGGACCTGATGCCCTGTTTCATTCTCAGGCTGTGCACGGCAAAGCCATTACCACCCCAGGAGGGACAGCAGCAGGGGCTACTTACAGTCAGACCGGGATCTCCTGGTGGGCCAGGGGTCCCCTGTAAGAAGAGCACAGGCATTGCAGGCACAGTTTTCCCATGAGTTCTTTTTCTGGGA
>NW_026623601.1:21102-103270 GCF_030028575.1 Malurus melanocephalus
AAAAAAAAAGGAGCTCTGCAAGGCGTTTTTTTCAGATGATTTCAAAAGAAGATGGGCTTGGGAGATACAACCAGGCTCCAGCTGCAGGGAACTTCCAGGGCAGCTGCTGGCAGGGCTGGCTCCTCAGCCATTAACCCAGAGGGCTGGGAGACAACTCCCTGGAATGCCAGTACAAAAAAACACTTGATAGAGACAAACACACTCACCTTGGGTCCTGGCTGCCCCTTCTCACCCTTGTCACCCTGCAAAGGAGAGGAGGGAGAGGTCAGCACCCGTCCAGGTGTCCCCAAACTGTGCACAAGTATACCCAAAGATCGTGGTGAGGGGCAAGAAGCTGAAGAGCAGCTTCAGGCTGATGGTTGAACGACCATCACCATGACTGAGGCACATTCTGGATTGTGGCCAGGTTCAGTCCTGGTGTTCAACCCCCTTTCTCCTTCACAGGCTCCACACACCTGTGACCCTGAGTATTTTTCTTCCTCCTTCCCTGTTTTCTCAGGCTGCTCAGAGCCAAGAGCAACATACACCCAAACAGATTTCCCCACATGCTGAATGAGGAATACATACCTGAGGTCCTCTGGGTCCAGGGTAGCTAAAGCCAGGTCTGCCTCTGTCACCCTGTGGCAGAAAAAAAAAGACCTGTGAGATACCAAAGCCAGCCCTTCTGCCCTGCTCCTGTCAGTGACAGCTACAGCCATTTCCATCTTTGCTCGGTGTGAAACTCCACTGGCAGCCAAGGCTCTGAAGTACTGGGATGGCTGTACAGAGCAAGGATTTGCTGGGTCTTGGGAATGTCACATGCCAGGCATGCCCCTGAATCTGCACATGGTGAGGGGTGCAATCAGAGCTGCCTTGGCTCGAGCAAGACCTACATCTCTGCCCCGCAGGAAGGCCCAGGTCTGATTCTGTTTCTGAGGCACATAGAAAATGGCCTATTTCTTTTTTCAGTAAATAAATAAATAAGTAAATAGGAATCTTTCAAATGCAGAGTTTAATTCATAAACTTTACCTTTGGTCCTGGTGGTCCAGCATCACCTCTTGGGCCCAAGTCACCAGGGTCTCCTCGTGATCCCTGCAGGACAGTTTTGGGGAAAGGCAGGAAGGGGCTGAGGATGTTCCCTGCTGTCCCCCTGGCACACAGGGGACTGTGCAGGAGAAATCAGCTCTGGAGATGGTGCTGCAGGACCATCTCCCTACCCGGTGAGTTCACCGTGACAGTGACTGTCTCAGCAGTGGAGTTTCCATYGCCCATAGAGCCATGTGGATGTCACAGCACTACTGCCACAGTGGGGTGATGGACTAAGCACAGACCCAGGACAAATGGGTCCTTGTGGGGTCCATCTTCCCTCTCCCCAGTGACCCACCCGCTCTGGTGATCCCTTCCACACTGTCATTGGAACACCCAATGTTTGAGCCTCCCTCAGAAAGGGCCGTGCAGGTTCTCCTCAGGAGGGACAGTGCAGGCAGCTTTTGTCAGCAGGGCAAGCCCGCATCACAGAAGGAGGGCATGGTCACACACATGCCTAGGGGTGACTTACGATCCTGCCTGGCTCTCCCACAGCACCCGAAGGACCTCGGGGTCCTGGCAGTCCTTGTTCTCCCTGYACAGCAAACAAAGAAGACACAGAACACACAGAGTATGAGGAGAAAAGCTGGGCAAGCTGACCCAGATGGCAGCAGCACTCCCCCTTCCCCCAGGCTGTCACCAAGCCTTGCTCCATGCTTACCCTGGCTCCTTTGTTTCCAACCTCACCGGGCAGACCTCGAGCACCCTCTGGACCAGGATCTCCCTGTGAGGARGGTAAAGATATTCCTGGTCAGGGATGTCTCCAATGCTATCTACATGCATGGCAGTGCTCCATGAGGCCCTTCTCAAACCTGGTGTTTCTTGGTTTGAAACAGTGCCTCTGAATGAGTCTCTTTAACCCTGAGCTTTGCTGCCCTTCATCCTCTCTCTGGGCCAAGCCCTGGAGGAGGAGGCTGTACTTAGTGCCAGCCGGAGAGGCAGTGGGCACAGTGAGAGCACAGCACAGGAGAAATTCCCAGCTCTGGTGCTGGACATGGCATGGCTGGGCAGTAGCACATCTCACACACACCAGTCCTGTCCATCTCAGGCTCATTTGCAATCATCTGAGCAGTTCCTTTACTCACCCTTTCTCCTATGCCTCCAGGAGAGCCTTTGCTGCCTTTYGTCCCTGGATCTCCACGTCGGCCCTTGGCAGACACAGAAGTCACAGAAATGGGGTAAGAAGATGGATGGGACCCCTGGCTGCACTCCCTCCTCCCTCTGGGCCCAGGAGATGTACATGTGCCCCCTAAGCAACTGTGTTCCTGGCAGCAGGGGAGCAGGGATGCCCAKGCTTCCTTTTGGGAAGCCTCAGCCAGACTGCTCTTTCACCTCAGCGACCACAAACATGCCTGGCTCATCCCCTTAAAGACTCTGATTCACTTCCAGCTCATCCAGTGCTGCTTTCTCCACTGGATCTTGCACAAGGACACAAGCTGGCCAGGCTCTGGCCCATTGGTGCTGGTGGAGCTGTGCCAGGGATCATCGTCTTCAACTCCTTCCCAAAATGGTGTGGCACCACCAATATGTGAGACTGCCCTTTCCACAGAGTTCTGCCATAATGGCCACCAGAACTCCACTCTTAGAGCTCCTGCAAGGAGCCAGAAGTTTGGGGAACCTGCCACAGTACAACCAAAGTGTCCCTGGGCATCCACAGAGGCCAGACCTGTGTGGTTATGTGGGAACACAGGCTGATTCTCTAAGGTGAAATGGTTAACATCAGCCTTAGGATTACAGGAGCATTGCTCTGTGAGGATGGGAGAGTCAGGGAGATCAGCGTTTGCACATCTTTTGGGATTCACAAAGCAGAATGGGGGAGTTTCTCAGCACTCATCCATGAAACTGCCTCAGGTTCCTGCAGTGTGACCAATGTCCAGGGATCTATTCAGACACTTACAGCCTCTCCTTTAGGTCCAGGAGGTCCCACTTCACCTTTYCTTCCCTTGGTTCCAGCAGGCCCTTGAGCTCCAGGGTTGCCTGGAAGTCCCTTGAAGAAAAGAAATACAGTTTGTTGGAAGAGAGGTCAAAGGTGTCCTGTGTCAAGCAGTTCCCCTTGAGCAGAGGTGTGTATGAGCACCCAGCTTCTGCTTCCACACAGCTGACATGCCCACATGGCACTGCCATGAGCTTTGGAGCATAGTGACCCTGTGTCACCTTCCCTTCATCAGCTGACAACAGGTTTGTCCACCGTTCCTTACAGCATCCATCCAGTCCTGCCCAAAGCCAGAGGGGCTGTGGCTGCCCCATCCCTGGAAGTGTTCCAGGCCAGGCTGGRCAGAGCTTGGAGCAACCTGGTCTAGTGGAAGGTRTCTCTTGCAGGGGTGGGGCTGGATGAGCTTTAAGGTCCCTYYCAGCCCAAACCATTCTGTTATTTTAGGAACAGACCACAGTAAAACACTGGAGATACCTGAACGCTGCATTAACYTACCAGGTTTCCTTTTTCTCCTGGGGGTCCCGGGGGTCCGCTGCGACCAGGCCGGCCAGGATCCCCCTGAAACAGCCAGAGAGCCAATGGTCATTGCCTGCCTCGTGAGCACATTGCACCATAAGTAGCCCAGGGAGTAAGGCCAGCAAGGGTCTTCCCTCAGCTTCTGAGTCTGGAGAGGGAATCAAGACCCCAAAGCCTATGGGCTCCATAAGCAGTGTAGGGTTTAGGATATATTACAGGTACAGCGAATGGTGTTTGGCTGTCTACACTGGAGGCCTCTGCCCACACCCTGCTGCCTCTCCAGAGCACTTGTACCTTTATGCCTGCATCTCCTCTTTCACCTTGGTCTCCTGCATCTCCTGGGTAGCCATCAGGGCCCTGGGGATGGAAATGACAAAGAGCCACGCACTTCACACTGGGAACGCTCTCCATGCAGAATAAATCCAATAAAACTTTCTAATCAAATAAAACTTCTAAGCCAGTGCTTAGAAAGTTGCTCTAGACGATGAAGTAATTTTTGATCGTTGCTAGTGTTGATGAAAGGTAAACTCCTCCCCTCTGGGTGGAGGGGCGGGGTTTTAGGAACTCCCAGCTTACTTGCCTGTGGAAAGGAGGCACAGAAAAACCAAACTGTGCTCCCCCTTCCTTGGGTCCCAGGCCAGGGATCAGATTATACAGCTGGTAGGAAAATGGTCTAGTAACCTCTTGTTGGCCATCTTTCTACACGTGTAACTCACTCAGCAGCTACATAGCTGATGTGCTGGTGAAAGAATAAAGCATTCCTACCTTGTCACCAGGGTCACCCTTGCATCCTGGTGGTCCAATCCTCCCCAGCCTGCCCTAGAGAGATTACATTCAAAAGGAAAARTTTGAGAAGTTATAGGTGTCTGAAGGGAAAACACAGCTTTTTCTTGCTTTTCTTAAAGTTAAAAAATTTAAGAACTTTCTAACTTCTTAAAGTTATTTAAGTTTAATAACTTAAAATTACTAAACAGTTAATAATTTTCAGCATCATCCACTGACCTTATCTGTCGCCAGCTAGCAAACAAATAGCAAGTATGTTCCTTAAACAGGAGTAGGGTRTGCAGAGACAAGTGGAGAAGGAGAAAACAGTCTAAAATCCTGAGTGGCAGAGGGAAATCAGGCAGGCGTATCCCATGAATGTACCCTGAGTGCTGGGAATGTCCCTTGAGGCTGGATTTGGCGGTCACTCACGTCCAGGGCTGTGCTGCTCCTCTCTCACACCTCTCCTGTCAGAGCAGCTCAGGGATGCTTTCACTCTGCCTGACAGATGCCGCGAGAGAAGAGACTGCCCTGCTCTGTGCCCCAAAACAGCTCTGTCACCAGGGCGAGACAGCTCTGGGATAGAGACTGGAGGAACCAAAGACTTTAGTGTTTTAGAGAACTGGGGGGACTGAAGGATGTTTTAGAGCTTTAACAGCACTTGGAAGAGCAGGAAGAACTGCTGTTATCCACCAATATATGGGGCTGGGTACAGGAAACTGTGAAAGCCAGGTCATGCTGGCCAGCGGACAAAGCCAGGGACTTTGTTGTGAGGCCTTTGAACTTGGCTTTAGAGCTTTCATACTAAGCACAAGCAGTGGTTCAGAGATGAAGTTTCAGAYTCTGTGACAAACTGCCCTGAAACCCGAATTTCTGCTAAACTTTCTGTGTCTGTGTCCTATAAGGCTCACTGACACTCAAGATAAAGCATCTACACTCAAATTATCTGGCCATATCACCTTCTCCGCAGGAACATGGACTGAGTCATACATCCAGCTCCTGCAGAGAGCTTGCTGACAGAGGGATGCCAGTAAGGGCATGAAGCTGTGTCAGRGGGGTTTAGGCTGGACATCAGGAAAAGGYTCTTCCCCCAGAGSGTGGCTGGGCACTGGACAGGCTCCCCAGGGAAGTGGTCACAACCCCAACCCTGCCCAAGATCAAGGAGTGTTTGGATAAGGCTCTCAGGCACAGGGTGGGATTGTTGGGGTGTCCTGTGTGAGTTGGACTCAATCCTWGTGCGTTCMTCCCAACTCAGCATATTCTGTGATTCACTCCTGAGACCTCAACTGCTTCATGTATTTCTACAGGACATGAGGAATAACGCACAGATAAATTCATAGAAATCCCAATCGGAACAGAAAGCCAGCATGTGGGATAGTGAAACTAAACGGCCTGCGGGGATGAGGGAGGGTAAAGAAATGCAACAGCGGCCACTGCAACATTACGGGGCGTTCCCAGTTACCTTCTGTCCATCTGTGCCGTTCCTTCCCGCCAAGCCAGGGGCACCCTTGGATCATGGGAAAAAAATAAGAGGAGGGATCTATTAACACGCAATCCGAGGGCTGGTAGCTGGAACAACGTGCGAGTTAGAAAATGTCCTTTCTTACCCTCCGTCCGTCGGATCCAATTTCTCCCTGGGAGAAAAAGAGGACAGGAAGTCAGACACCACCCGCATCTGCTCCCCACCTCCCCCTCGCCCCCACCATTTACATCTTAAACCCATTACCGCTTTACCAGACCGTGATCAAAGCCTGAAGGAGGAGGCAGGCTTTAGGATGGTCCACATTTATGCGTTAATAGGGTTGCCATCCTTCCCCATTGCAGCTAATGTCTCCCTCTGTGCATCAGAAAGGAGCGCRGCCCCTGCCAAGTGCCCAGCCAGCCATCCCGTCTCTTCTTGCTCACCTTCTCTCCTTTCAGCCCTGGGACACCCTAGACAAAGAAATAAAAATAAAGAAAATCGCTGTGTTAGTATCTGGGCAATCAGCAGGAGCGCAGGGGTCTGAGGTGGGAAATGGGCAAATGAGAAGGAAAAGCAAAGCTCCCCTTGCTTTACAAAAAAATCAGGGAATGCAAAGAGATCAGCCATCGGCTATGGAATCCTTACCTTAGGACCAGGGTATCCGATCGGACCTTCAATACCCGGGTCACCCTTCGGGGAGGAAAGCACCGAGAATTAGCTTGAGATCACCAGAGGTGTAGGAAATGGAGGGGAGGATTTTCCACCACTCACCTGTCGTCCCTTCAGCCCAGGGGAGCCTGGCTCACCCATATTCCCCTTTGCACCCTAAGGAAAGAAAAAACCCARTATAAGTCCAGGCTTGGTGCTGACRGCCATTTCTGGGARATYAGAGCACACAGAGTRGGGGCAGGAGAGTGGGACACCCTAKGAGAACTCTGCTCTAAATGTGGGTGACTCAGTGACAACTGCTGARTCCTGGTGTCCTCAGTGCTGGAGGTGCCTGGCAGATGCTCGGGTGCATCAGCTTCGACACAGACATGGGCACACCACTGCTGGCAGTGTCTTCCAAGGCCAAGACAGATGCTGGGGGAGCATTTCCCACCTGGGTGCTACCTGAGAAGGCAGCTGAGGCCGGGTCTCAGGCATCGTGCAGTGGTTGTGGCAGGCATTACTGTCTTCCCCATAGCTTAGAGCAACTTACCTTCTGCCCTCGGTATCCCTTGGGACCAGGTGGACCTGCAATCTCCAGGCAGCTCAACTTGTAGCACTGAAATACAAGAAATACAGAAATTACTGTAAGGTACTGACAGYGTGCATCCCAAACTCGGCTCAGCTCTGCACCCACGGCTCTCCACGCCTCTCCCCATCAACTCAGGGCTAGAATCTGCTGTGGCTCCAGCTGGGTCAGGGTTRAGACAGCAACAAGCACACAGAGAAGTGCTGCCCATAAATTAAGCGTAGAAAGTTGCCATGAGCATGTTCATTACAGCTTGTATCTTGGCCCAGACTGGAAGAACAAGACTGCTGGGTGTCAGAGATGGTGGGGACTTGCTTCTTTGGGGTCATCAGGGGACCTTTGGAGCATCCCCTGGGTACTCCTCACTCTGTATGCCAAATCCTGCATACCACCAGGGCAGGAGCTTCAGCAGGGGCATTACTCATGGACTGAACCCCTGAGGTGATGAAATGGAGTCTGTCCCACAGACCTGAACCCACTGCAGGAGAGGGGGAGCAGCCAGTGGGTCCAGTGTGCCATCATAACCCCTGGGTAAGGCATCCCCAGACTCTGCCCTGACCCGCAGGTGGGCAGGGAYCCATCCCATGACAGGTCCCCACCGTTCTGGGCTGTGAGCTGCTCTTCTCTAAGTGAAGCAACCTAAACCTGCTTCCTGTGGTAATGGCATGAAGATGCTGCTCACTCACCTCACCGTAGGCTTCGTGTTTCTGCAAAGGAGAGAACAGAAGGAAGAGAATCAGTAAAGGTACTCAGACCCATGAGGGAGACCGCAGCCCACCCTTGGARGGGTATTTGGTGGTAAGGGAGAGGAGGTGGGAAAATTCTGTGGCTGTGAGGAGGCTCTGAGCAGAGCCCCTGACTAACAGTGCCTCACAGGTAGGCTCTCAGCGTGGCACACTCTTTTACATGCCCCAGAGGTGTGGCCTGGTGTTCAGCAGGAGCCAGGACTAGAGTGTCAGCCTGACCAGACATGCTGGGAAACACAGGTACAATCCAAGGAGTCCTGGCTAAGTGCCAGTGAAAGGCTCCACTTTCCCTGCYAGAGGTTATCTCCAAAACCCCACGCAGGGGGAAGCATTCCCCCATGCGATGCTCTCGCGTGCCCCTCGTTCCCCTGCCTGCACCTACCATGGCCTGGATGATCCTGTCAATGGTGTTGACATCGATCTCCAGGGTGTCYCTCTGGGTGATGGCGTAGTTGTTGCGGTACAGCTCGTGCGGCAGGTTGGCGATCTCCCGCAGGCCCTGCTCGTACACCTTCTCGCTGGGGGCCACAGCGAACAGCTTGATGCCCATGTCTCGCGCCTTCTCAGCCTGCACCTTCATGCCCCCGCAGGGGCTGCCCGTCACGTGGCCATCGGTGATGACCACCGCGAAGTTCACRCCGTTGGCCATCTGGGTCTGGATCTGCTGGGTCATGTTGGAGATGGCACAGTCYGTGAAGGTGCCCCGGCCCAGGTACTGGATGGCTGACAGCCTGGGCAGGTAAATGTCTTTGCTGCTCGTCAAAGGGCTGTAAATTTCTACCACATCTGAGTAATGGAGACCACCAAACTGCCAGGTGATGTAGACTTGGTTCTGGTAGAGCTCGCTCTCCAGTTTATCGATGAATATGGGGATGAACCGCTTGATTTGGTCCACGAGGCTCTGGATGGGCACAGTCTGCAGAGCCACGCTCTCYGAGGTGTCGATGATGAAGTAGACATTGATGGGACAGTTCCTCTTTTCTGTACGGACACAGTGATTCAGACCACGTCAGAGCACTCCATGCACCCCTTTGCTGTCCCCCAGAAACCCGGACCAAGTGTGATGCTGGAAAAAGCACAAGTCCCACCTTGCTCTAGAARTGACACCTGTGTTTGGGTCAGATGGTTCCCAGTGACCAGGACTTMTAAATCCTAAGATATGCTATAGAATCATAGAATAATTAAGGSTGRGAAAGACCTCTAAGGTCATCAAGTCCAACCATTAATMCAGCACTGCTCAGTATTSAATCAATCTTGAAAAYGTCGCTTTTTTTGGTAAYAGTCAGGCTGRACACGTAAATCACCTCTGCWTTGCAACTGAAAAGTGAGGAAACCACCAGATTTAAAGTGAACGATTTATGGCATCAGATAGAGAGCTGAGTGCTGGAGACTGACTGGTGTTTGTTACTGCACCTGCTGGGAGAGACCAGCACAGRCAGACCCCACCTCTTCCATCTCCACCTCTCTGCACGCCAAAGCAAACTCAGAAACGTGAGTTTGGGTGAAGGACAGTGYTCCCTACAGATGGATTGTTACCACAGGAGTGCAAAGGGCCAGGGGAGGTGCAATGTCTCACTGTCAGTTACTGGCAAGCAGGTTTCACAGCTGGGCATTGTTTTTGTTAAAATTGCTGCCCACAGAGGTGACCCAAATTATTTGGTTAATACCTGCACAGGAGGTAGGACTGACATCTCCAGTATCCACATCAAGCTGAGCGGCGTGGAAAGGAACTAATGCCATACAAAGGAGAGTGGGAAACAAGGCCTGCTGGAACATCTCAGTGGCCCCTCAGGATATTCAGATGCCTGTGGGAAAACACAARTTACATGTTAAACATGATGCACAATCTCCTCAGTGCTGGGATGACACAAAGCCAGCCAATGCTCCTTGCACAAGGATCTGRACAAGGGGTAGTGGCTTCACATTGACAGAGAGCAGRTTTAGATGGGATTTTGGGGAGAAATTCTTCCCAGTGAGGGTGRTGAGGCCCTGATAYAGGTTGCCCAGAGAAGCTGTGRCTGYCCCATCTCTGGAAATGTCCAAGGCCAGGTTGGATGGGGCTTGGGGAAATCTGGTCTAGTGGAAGGTGTCCCTGTCCATGGCAGGRGGTGGAATGGGATGGTCTTACAGGTCTCTTCCAGGCCAAACCAATCCATGGTTCTATGAAGTCCCTGCATCAGTCGTTGTGGCTCAACTTCCATTGTGCTGCAGAGAATAAAAGTGGTATGCTAAGGATAAATACTTTAATGCTAAAGGGGTGGTTAAGATCAAGGCTTCACCCCTCTAGCCCTACTGCAGGCATTCCTTGTTTCGTTTGCCCTCCATAAACAAGGGCTGCAGGAGATCCTGATCTTTTGTAGGACATAACAGCTTCATGCCTTCAGACAGCACCATTTTAGAGCCAGCTTTTAGCTGAGGAGGACGGAGACATTAACTTTTGGAGAGGCTGGGAACGYTGAGGGCTTTGGCCAAGTGTCTGACTCATCACTGCATCCCGAGTTAACCCACCTCCCTCCCTCCTTCGTTCTTTCCCTCTGTGTGTGGGTGGGAAGGCACTGTAGAGCAGAGGGCTCTGGCAAAGGGTGGCTCCTGCCTGCAGTCCTCGGGGCTTGGAACTGGGTCAGTGAAGCACCACAACCTCGGGCTGTCCGTGGGCAGAACGCGAGGCAGGAAAGCCACACCTGAAAACACAACTCACTTCCCTGGGGTCCTCTTGCATCGTCTCCTCTATCCCACTCTGCACCCTGAACTACTTCTGCTCTGCCAGCATCCCGCCTTCTATTAACCCCCCTGGAGACACATGGGACAGCTGCTGGGAACTCCAGTCCCCACCTCAGGGGTCTCCAAGGCTGGGGTGAACGATGGTGCCCATTTTGTCATACTCAGAGCACCACCAGCTGTTGTGATGCTGTTGCAAATCCCATAACATTTGGTATTTGATTTAAAGTTCCACCTGCTGCTACAAGATGCTGAGATGGAAACCTCAGATTTTGTTAGTATTTAAAACTAACTATTTTTTGCATGTTGAATGTAATTTTTGAACACAAACAGTTCAAAAAACTAATGCAAAGAGCAAACTGGGAGCTGATTCATAATGTCTGAACACTTGGGTCTGCCCACTCTGTTCTTCCTTGACTTTTCTCTTTCTGCTGGAGCAGGACTGTTGTTCCTATGAGGCCTTCCCTCAGTATTTGTATTTTTGAGTGGTTCACCTCTTTACCCATGAGATGCACACAAAGGAAAAAAAAACAGGGAATCTCAAGCAGGGGGTCCTCTGAACAGATTTTGAGGGCACTGTTTTGCACCATTCTCCCTGAATTAATCTGTGCTCCTACTGCAGGTGCAGAAACATGCATGGTTTTTGCTGATCCCACATTGAGATCCCAGGAGACCTGGCTGTTACACACACAGCTGAAAAATAAATGGATTCATCGAGATAGAACCCTGCAAAATGAGTGGCCTTGCGGAGGGCCCAAGTTKTCTGCTTCCTTCTCTTCCCACCATGAGCAACTGAACCAAAAGKGGTACCATGGCAAACAAATTACTTGCAGTAACTCAAATGTGCAAATTGTATCTGGTTATTTGCACTCTCACATCTGATTATCACTTAGAACAGGTCCCAACGCAGTAGAAGTGTCACCTCCTGCACCTGGCCAGGCAGAGCCATGGTCTGCCTTTTCCCACMCACTGATATTCCTGAAGTTCCCCCTAATGCACTGTGTGTTTCTCCTCCAACACCAGAACACACATTGTAACTGAGCAAATTGTTCCCAAATTTGCAAAAATTGAGATTCTCTGCTCTCTACACTAGCACTGCCTGCAAGAAGCTTATTTAAAGCCACACAAATATAAAGCCACACAAATGGCATTGCTTTCAAGAAAGGAGAATTATTCCAGCTATGCTAAAAAATTCAGAATAAAGTTTGAAGCCTCCCTGCTGCTCAGTCCCAGCATTTTCCATGGCCATGCCCAGTAGGCAATGCCTGTGGTGCCACTCACTTGTGCATACAGCATTTTCTCCACATAAATATTTGATAAGTGAAACTAGAAAAGAAAAATATGTCCCATTTGGAACAAAACTCTTGTAAATGCACCTCCTCTTCCTTCCCATTTGTGTGCCTGTGGTTTACACACTGCATGAGGAGGGAATTTCGGTGCTCATTGCAGCCACTACCGAAACGTGCCTTGTAATTCTAATCCCGGGGCAGAGGACCCACGGGGAAGGTTTCAGCTACAGGACTCCAGGTCTTCTCCAGGTCTCCCAATGTAATTATCCTGGAATTTCAGCCAGGAAAAGGCCGGGGGAGCAAAGCCCTGCCACCAAGTGCAATGAATTCACAGGCATTCCTAAATGTGCTGCCACCTCCCAAAATAGACAAGCTTGTGCTGCTGTAATTCAGCAGAAACAGGAGACAAGGGCCACAGGTGAGTCTAATTAGTGTCTTCTGAAATCCCAAAAATCAAAGGGCAATCACACAGCAGATCAGTTCTCTCCCTGCTGCCATCACTTYACTGTAGCTGCTGAACTCAGCTCAGTTATCCCAGGGAAGACTTCTATTCTCCTTCACTGAGGCATTTTCTAGACCTCTGGCCCCAGCACTTTGTGGCCCACTCACACTTGGGAAAAAAAATCCAAACCCGTAGGAAAACGCCCAAACTAGCCAAGAGCTGAAAGTAAAGGAAAAATTTATATTCTCTTATAGCAGGTACTGTCTAAACGTACAGTAGATACCTCGCAGGGAAGCCCATAAGCAGCAGCAGGCACAGGCTGAAATTTCCGAAGGATTTCTGTTACCCCCGGCTGGAGATCCGTCAGTAAGTAGCCACAGAACCCCTGGACTAGGAGGGAAATGGTCTACCTACCTGGAAAATGAGGTCATCAAAACTTCTCCCCCAAATCCCTCCGCAACGTAAGGAAAAAGGACTTTGTGGAGTKGCCGGTGTCAGGAAGGCTCCCGCATTCCCGGCTGGAGCGTGGCTCCGGGCTCTGGGTGCTGGGATGTGCGGGATGAGGGAGCGGGAGGAGCAGCGGAGGCGTCTCCWGCCCGGTCCCGCTATTCCCCGGCCGTCTGGAACTGCCCTCTGAGTTCCTCCTCCTCCAAAACCGGGCAGAGTCTCGTTTGCAGTAGCTCTGAACATCCACGGAGAGTCACTGTGGGTCTACCGAGACCTGGCAGGGTCCCCTCCCATCCGCTCCCACGCGGCGCGGGCTGGGATGGGGCGAGGTTGTCCCTTCTGGAGCTGAAGGCATCTTTTGTCACGAACTGGAAGAAGTCTCATTTTTCCATGATGAGAGGCCCTTTTTTGTGGTTGGCATTGCTGCCCCACATCTTTATTTTTACCATCAAATAGTGTTTCTCATTCTTCCCCCTGCCGTCCTCTTTCCATCCTAGTAACGTGTCCTGAGTGGAACAAATGAAAACAGGAACATTTCAAAAATGAGCAGCTTGCACAGAATCACAGAATCACTGCCTTTGCAAATATCCAAGTCTTGCTCAGAGTCAGCCAAGTCTGAGTATTACCTGTTTCTATTGGTTCATTTCTGGGTTTGGGTTCATAGAATCATGGAATCATGGAGTATCCCAAGTTGGAAGGGGCCCACAAGGATCATCGAGTCCAGCTCCTGGCCTTGCACAGAACAATACCAAAAATCACACATTGTGCCTGAGAGCATTTTTCAAACAGTCCTTGAGCTCTAGGGTTTTGTTGTTGTTGTATTTCTTAAATTACTTTTAAATTCATGAGCTATTTTTAGCTCTGCTAGAAGAAAAACAGGGGCAAATGTCCCAAAAAAAATTATGAAGAGCATCAGTGACTTTCAGGAACACAGCTCCTTGAACTGTAATTCTCTTCTTGAGCTATAGCTTTGTTTTGAAGAGGAAAAGRAGGATTTTGTGAGGCTACTGCTTTCCAGGGATTCTCCTGCAGCTCTGAATGGGTYGGTCCCTTTTCTTCTGGAGCATCTTTATTGGAAAGGAGGGACCCAGCTTTTGATGGCAATGATTTACCAGACAGCACCTGAGTGTCTGAGCAAGCCATCCACCTGCCAGTGGTCCAGTGAACCCGTCACATCCCAGACCATTGGTTTTGCCTGCTGTGCTGTGTCCAAGCTCTGTTATATCCATGTTTAACCATCAATGCTGCTTCTAATCCATTTGATGCAGCTGTTTCTCGGTGAACCTGCCCCTGCAGAGGCTGTTCCTCCAGCAAAAAGTCTTATCACAAATAACTGGACACCAAATCTGTCACTTACAGAGCTGCTGAGTACCCAAATGTGGAAATAAGCAGAGCACAGACCCACACCTCTGCATCTCCCTCTTCCTCCTCCCAGACTGGGCAGTTTCTTGAGCACAGAATCTGCATTTATCTTTCTATGCAGGCTTCTTGAACTTTCTCATGTCAAATCAAAATCTTTCCTTGCAGCTTGAYGTGACATAATGCCTTGTCCCTGTGAGGATTCCTGTGTATTTTACAGAACATCTCCCTACTGTGCACTTTCCCTCCCTAAAAAAGGGCAAATTTGGTGTTTCTCACCTACCTAGGCATCCATTTGCATGATATTTGCACATCTGACCAGTTCTTGTCTTATGTTGGGGCAGTCTGACACACAGGCACACTGAAGYGGTAGAAACTGGGACAAAATAACCTCAAAACATCCTGCTGCTTTTTTTTTTCCTGCGTAAGGTTTTTTTCCACATCTTCTTTTATAAGTGATGTCAAAAGCCTGAGCTAGTTCTCTGAGGGTTTTTTTCCTTAAGAATAGGCTGAGGACATAGGAAGCTCTGGGCGTGCTCTAGTTAGCTCCTTCTCCYAATCCTCAAATAAATTCCCTTTCTTTCTTCCTCCTTTCAGTGGAACTGCAGATTTCCTGGGAAGATTTTTTTGCAGAGAATGTGCATGGATATGGATTATTTGCCTACCCTCTATGTTGAACTTGGTGATCTTGGAGCTCTTTTCTGATCATAATGATTCTATGATTTTAATGATTCTATCTGACCTGCAAATCATTATTGCAGCTCACAGAACACACTGTCCTGAACAGATACTTATACTTGAAATGGAGAGAGGGAAAAGKAAGTAAGATGAATCATGGAAAGAAAGAAAAATGCTTATTTGCTCTCCTCTAAAACTCTATAGAATTGGAAGTAAGGCACAGATGGCTACTAGTTCATTTACATCCCCTTGTAAACTGAAATACATTTTATGGTTTGTTTAGTTGTTCCTTTATAAACTGTGTATCTGTTCCTTTTTTTTTTTTATCTGACTTGTAGCCCCCCATAAAATGTGAACTCCTCGTTTTAAACCTCATGTGTACATSTGAACAACTTTATGGGTTCTCTGGAAAGCAGCTACTGTAGTTGTTTTGTGTCTGTCTGCAATTGCCTTCAACCTTCATGCAGTGCTGATGTTATGCAGTGGTCTCCAAGGGTCTTTTTTTCCAACTGCGAGCAGAGAACCAAAACCAAGGCCAAGATTGTTAAATGCTTACTGAAAACAATGGATGCTGGTTTTCCACTCTTTGTAAGTATGCAGTTGATATTCTCAGTATTTGCACTGATGACAAACAGAAGAATGGATTTTGCAGTCTTTCGTAGTTGCCATTTTTGAAATTCTTGCTTCCTGTTCACAGAACCAAGGAATGCTTTGGGTTGGAAGGGACCTTAAAGCTCATCCAGTTCCAACCCACTGCCTTGGTCAGGGACACCTTCCACTAGATCAGGTTGCTCCAAGCCTTGTCCAGCCTGGCCTTGGACACTTCCAGGGTTGTGTCTTCCTAACTCAATTCATACAATGTGTTTGTATTCCTTCAAGCCGTTCTTGTGCTGCTCATGCCCAGCTATGCTGCTTTCCCTGTGGCTCTAATGATTTCTCCAAGTGCCTGAAGTAARCTCCATCCACCTCCTCTTCTTTGTCAGGTGGTCTCCAGCAGGGCCTTACAACAACATCCCCTGAGCTGGACCGTCCTCCCAAAACAGACTCAGTACCTCTGGCAGATCTTGCCCAGGAGAAGACATCATATATTAAAGAAACGTATGTATATTTGAAAAAAAGAGAACATTAACCCAGATTAACCCAGCTCTTGCATGTGAGCAGCAGCCCCCACTGAGTCTGACATTCTCAAATTGCAGTAAGATGAGGCACAAAGGGGAACTTTCTGAAGAAAAAAAGCAAATGTTAATTAGATACCATATTTTAGCAGCATTTCCTGGGATTTAGGCCATTAGAGCCAACTGCTCCAGGATGTTTAGAGAGTCCTCATGAACACACAAGTGCAATCTGAGGTTTTGCATACTTTTTCCTATTTTAACATCCCAGTGCTAACTTTTAAGTCCCCTGTGCTCTTGCAGCTCTTATTTACTTAGCACCCAGTTTTTCCACACAGCATTTGCGTGCTTGCAAATTGTTGTTTGCTAACACATGTGGAAGGACTGTTTGGAGTCTCTAGAATTTTATTTTAAACAGCCTCAAGGTTTTCCCAACCTACAGTGCTTTTGAAGCTCTGCCAGGCACAGGCCTGTATCTATGACCTTATRTTTTTTTGTTAGAGCTCAAGATCCTCAGAGAGGATGAAGATAACCCAGAGACTCTGCACTAATGTTTAGATGCAGTGATGAGAAAACCTGGCTCTCCATGAGTTCTAACAATTCTTCTGAAATGGTTGTTTAGACCCCACTGGTGTGGAGACCCTTGCTCCCAGATTTATCTCCCGTCTGCTTGAGATTTCCCTTCCCAGATGGGTTTGAGGACACTRGCTTGAAATAGCAGGGACGCTCCAGGGCTTTTGTGCCAAGCTGCACAATTTCTTTGGGTCTTTGGAGTAATTAAGGCAGTAATTACGAACTTRTAAATATTGTGCCTTCAGTTCCTCAGTCTAAGCTCATTGTCTAGAATCGGCTTTTCCATGGTGGCTCAGCCTCTTCTGATCCCTCCTGGCAGGGCAAAAGTCCCAGGGCTTCCAGTAGAGCATTTCTGGGTCTCCTCTTTGCTATACAGGGGGTGGCAGAGCCATCTCAGGCATTTTGATACCAGGGAAAGGGAGAGTGCCCAGGGTTCTCCCAGAGGTGCCAAGCAGCACCAATGTAAGATCATTATGTGAACACAACAAGAAAAAAATTCAGGTTTAGGTTGGATGTCAGGAAAAGGTTCTTCCCCCAGAGGGTGTTGGGGSACTGAACAAGTTTYCCAGGGAAGTGKCCCCAAGGCTGYCAGAGCTCCAGGAKCATTTGGACAATGCTCTCAGGGCCAGCGTAATTGTTGGGGTGTSTGTGCAGGGCCAGGGGTTGGACTGGATGATCCCTGTGAGTCTCTCCCAGTTCAGGAGATTCTACAACTTGATGTAAAATGGGTGGACAGAGAGCAGGGACAGAGTGGGGAAAGGATGGGCTGAAACCCTTTCTCCCAGAATACTTCTTCCCCTTTTACCAGTTTCCCAATCCATGCTCTTTGATGCTTTCACCTCTTGCAGCAYATTTTTTCCAGGCAGCCAGTCGGGATGGTTGAGTCCCAAAACTTGTTGACTCATGGAGAAGAACCTTTGCATAGCRAAGCAACTGCATTCCAGCTCCCTGGCAGGGCAGGACCTCTGAGTGGTGGCTGCTGCCTCCGTGGTCTGGAGCACATGCTGGATAATCCCAAGATATCTCTGTGGAGATTTCAAGCCATCTTTAGTTTTGTAGCTCTGGGTAGGGAGGGAAAAGAGTTAAAACRCACAGTCTGTGTCTTTGGGGCTTTGTGGTGCAATACAGCGAGAGCAGCACGACCCAGCTGCATTTGTTTTATTTTCTTGTCACCAGAGAAACGAGAAGGAAAAACTTGCAGTGGTGTTTCCATGAAATTAAGAGAAAAAAACCCACATAGTTTATAGAGAAAACCTCATTCCCCTCCCTCGTCTTTTACTAGTGATGGTTCCAAAAAAAAAAAAAAAGTACATTTTTTAAACTTAGTCACATCCCATTCCACCCCACCCACAGTCCTTAATGCCATGTACAGACCTAGGAAAGAAATTTCATTTTTCTTCCTATCTAAACATTTGCTGGAGCCTGGAGGTACAGCCTACAGCTTCCCCTTTCCCCACCATGAAATGACTACTCTGGCTAAGGTTACAAATGAAATAGAGACTTTCTCTGTTAGATTTCAGCTAACTGCATGAATAATATCCCCTCAAGACATACTCATTATATTAAACTGTAAATYTACTGGGGGACACTTTTGCAATGACTAATGGGTATAAATAGAAAGAAAAGAAATTAATTATTGCCTTATCCTGGGAAAAGAGGGGGCTGAAATGGAGCAGATAGGGGAAAAGTGGCTTTTTCTCTGAATCTGGGGGAATATCAGTGTGGGCTGCTGGGCTGCAAGCAGCTGGCCCCATTCCAGTGATTTCCCTCAGGAGGCTGGTAAGGTCTCCTTGGGGGTCAGTAATTGAGATGATTTATTTTGAAATGCTAATTGTGTCTTTAATCCCAGCTTTGTCGCTGTAACCACACTATTCTGCYCTCAGATCTTAAACCAGTGTTTCTAACATCAACCCTTGTATGGAGCTGAATCCTTGAGGCAGATTATATGTAATTCCCATTTCAATGGGACTTGTAAAGAGGAATTAGAAAGGAAATGTGATAAAACCCCAACACTGAAACCAGTGAGAGAGGTTTTGCTGGCTTTAGGGACCAGTGATTCAGGTCCTAATAGAAAATCTGTGATTTCAAGGTTGTAACTTGCCACTAAAGATGCTCATCAAGAGAAAGCATTCAACTGGGGTTTTTGAAAACCCCTAATCCTCATCATCCCTCAGGACATGAGGGGAGGCTCAGGAATGAGCTCCCGCCGTGGTAAGGAGCTGTGTCTGGCTACTCACTTCCCCCAAATTCTCTGGAAGACCAACAGAGCAACGGATTCCATCATCACCTCTTTCATGACCTGCATATGTGGTCAAAGTCTTCACAGATACAATTTGCAAAAGTTATCATTTGCAAAATAACTTGAAAGCCCCAAATTGTGCAGCCATTTCAAGCCTTGCTAACAGTGTATGCTACAGGCACACACACAGATGTGCTTCAGAACTGGAGTGAGACCCCTGAAATCTATTGTYCATCTCAACCACCCACTCAGGAAGCAAAATCCCAACTTGTCCCTGGCCCTAGTTGGCCTGACTTTATGTGCTGAGSCCTTCAAGATGTGCTTCCCTCTAGCAGGGTGGAGGCTGGGGGAAGCTGTCCTGCTCCCCAGACATCCCTGTTTGGGGATGGGCAGCCACCCAGCTGCTGTTCCTGGTGTTGCTGAGCTTTTCCACTGCTCCACTGCTGCTCCTCACGTATTTGATGTGGATCCAGGGAACCCTGTGCAGCTCTTGGGCTCAGCTCCCAGCTCACGTATAGCAGGATGTTGCTTGTGCTTTTGGCACGATACTTAACACCTCCCCTTCTCTTACACACATGCTGGAATTCTTGCAGTAACACAAAACAAGGCCCTTGACCCATTTATGGCTCTCTTTATGCTAAAGAAATGTATCATTCCGTAATGAATTGTCCTCCTGGCCAAATCCAACATGGCAATAAAAAWTTCACTTCTCCCATCATGTGAACTGCGAAGAAAAGTGATATTTGCACCAAGTGTCATAAAAGTTTGAACAGGAGTTTCAGGCATGTAAGAAATGTAATATAATCAGATAMGTAATCAGTGCTAAGACAGAGATTCTTATCTGAATTGGTTTCAAAGGTGTTGCTACAAAGTAACACTAAAAAAAGCCCCCAAAACCCAAAGCAAAACAAAACAAAAAAACGGTTCATTATTAAACTGGTATTCTCCTGAGACAAAGCAAATACTCTGCAGAGTGAGTTAGGAGAACTGTATTCCATCCTTCCTTGGATTCCTTTCTGATGGTACCTTAAATCAAGCCAAGAGATCAGGGTCACAAGGAAGTTAAAATATTTTTGCCGGAGATGCCACATCCCCTTTTACCRGGGTAACTGAGAGTCTGTGCATTTAATTGGAGCATTGACCCAACCTCCAACACCAAATGAAATCACTTTGATCACCATGCACACAATAAATAACATGTTTCTATTCATTTTTCTTAAGGCTGCCAGTGGAACTGGAATGCTTATCTCCAGTCCAAAGAGGCTTGAGATTTTCCAGCTTCAGTGTGTGATAAACAAAATGAAGAGCGAGGAGGGGAAAGTGCAGGCATGTACTCACGGTCTTTTACATACAATTTTTTTACAAACAGTCCTTCCTTTATCTACTGTTCTTTTATCTGCAGCTCTTCTTTTTACCTACAGTTCTTTTACCTACACTTCTTCACCTTTCCTTCCATCCTTCCTCCATCCAGGCTCTGGCAGCCCCCATTTACAAAGATAAAAATACAAAGAGAGACACGGAAATGAGCAAGAAATCATACATTATTCAATTCTTTTATAACTATCCTCTTAGGCATAGATGCCAGAGTTTCATTTCACATTGAGATTTCCCCTGCACCACTTCAAAGCATTCTGAAAGGGTTGGCATTACCCACCTGAGTGCCTTTTCACACTGCAGCAGAACCACTGTAAATGAATTAAAAATGTGCTCTCCCATGAGGTCATGAAGTAAATAATTTGTGCCTCTCCTAAACTTGTGGTAGTGCTTGTGGCAGGCTCACCTGCTCACAGGAGAAGCATCAAGGTTTAACAGCTGAATTTGTGTGAACTCAGGCCAAAAAGCATCCCCAAAATCAGCACAGGTTCACCTTTACACCTCCAAGGCAGGACCCACGGCCTGTCTGCTCTGTCAGACACCGAGAGAGAAAAGGTGAGCCTGTGGCTGAAGCAGCATCCAGCAGATCCCACCCTTGGTGAGGCACAAGGACAAGCACAGTGAGAAAGGATGCTGGAGCAGGRATGGGGGAAGGAAGGACTTGCRGGAGCCACTGGAAGCCCTGTGGGGAAATCAGCCTCCCACATCCCTTCTGGGCAATCCAGATAATTGAAGGCTGTAGGAGTGCTTGACAGAAAACCCCAGAGCAGGAATGATTCATATCTCCAGGCCTCTCATCAAGAACACATGGAGCCCATCGAGAGACCACAGAGGACAGACACCTCCTTGGAGAGAATGGAGGACTGGCAGCAGGAGGACTGGCAGCTGGATTTGGCTAAGCCTCTGTCCTGATTTTCCTCTGGGAGTGAACAGCAAGGTTATCTGTGGTCCAGGGTTCTACTCTGGGTACCTTTGGGAAGAGGTGTGGGAGCACAGGAGGTGCCAGGTCTATATTTGCCCCTCAGCAGCCTTGGGAGTAGCCACCAAGAAAATCCATGGCTGGAGCACATGGGAGAGGACCCAAACAAGAAATGCCAGAGAAGATCATGCTGCCTCTGAGGTGCTGATACCCATGAGCAGCCCAAGCCCCAGTTCCAACAGCATTGTGTGACTGAGGAATCCGTTGCCAGTTGCTTTCATGCAGCCCAAATTCCACATTTCAGGAGTATCTAAAAGCTGCCATTGGGATACGTATTTGTGTCATTCCTTCATTATAAAGTCATTTATCACACCCTTAGCAGATAAGCTCTACAGGTGCTACCTTTCCTCATGGACAGTTTGGGGGGGCATAATGCCTAACCCCACAAAACACCAAAAACTCAGAAGATATTACAAGTTTAAACACACATAGTAGACAATCTCCACTCTGTGCCCCTGTGGAGGCCCTGTAATAACCTCCGTCCCTTCCCTGTACAGAGCAGACATCCCAGAACACATCCACCGCTTGAATATTCACCTATTGGAGTCTCCTTGCCCCGTCACTCCATGGGGCTGTCCCTCAGAACAGCAGGATTGACCCACTGCTCTGCATATCCCTCCACTTGTCCTTCCCAAACGTTTTCTGCCCTGCACAGGACATACTGTGTCCCATCAGCCTGCTCTCACGATCGATCAGTTGCATCCCACMCACTCCAATGTCCCAGCTCCACCGTAGCTCCCCATTTCCCTCTGCTAAGGGTTGGGGTTCCTCTCCGGGTGGTGGTGGAATCACTCTCTCTCTTTGGGGGCAGCCTTCCAACCGGGAGTCCCCACTAGTTCCCATCAGCAGCTCCTTGGACTCCCTAAATCACCAGTTGGACTTCCCATCCTGGGAGATGAAGGTCCCAGATCYAGGCCATCAGGAAAATGCTCGGCACAGGATCCATCCCAGTGAGGCTTCTGATTTGGGGGGAGCTTTTTGGAATCTCACACCTTTCTGAGCTTCTCTCCTGTTCTTCTGCCTGTTTGGGTGCAGAAAGGACTGGGTGGGACTCAAGCTTTTGGGAGAGGRATAACTTGGGGATGAGTGATGAGGGATGTTATGCTGTGACAGGATAGTTTTAAATGGCTCTGATCTTCTTTTCTTGAATCCTTGTCATAACAAGGGCTGTAGACAGGACTTCCCTCASCAGGCCCCGGCAATAACACCACGTTTATTCTTCCCACGGTGACTCCCTGCTCAGAAGAGCTGAATGCTTTGATTGTGGAGGAATCACCTCTGGCAGAGATCAGGCCTTTTTGGCTGGAAAAATCATTGCTCTGTTTGCAGAAACTTTCTCCAGAATTCCCGCATTTCTACAGAATATTCAGAACCCAGCCAAAGGCTTGAAAGGAAACAATTCAGACATGTGAGGTTATCTGTAATGTGAGGAGGCTGCCAGGTCAGCACTCCCAAATTTGCACCCTTTCTGTAAAAAAAAGGAGGGATAGGTGGGGAGTCCCACCCCACCTGCAACCACCTCTTTCACATACTAAATTTCCACAAAAACATGTGGAGYGGGAACAAAAAGGCCCAAGTTTTCAGTGCCTTGCTGGAATCTGGCCTTAAATGAAAGTTATTTTTCCAATCTGGTGCCCTGGMTGAGGAAAATCATTGGGGTTTTTTTCTCAGTTGTTCGCAGCCCACTGATCCATGTTCTCCACATGGGCAGGACATGGGGAACTGACACAAGGTAAGTCACAAGATGGGGTGCAGCGTCCCAGTGCTGTTCCCCCAGARGCTCCAGCTCTGGGCAGGCAATAAGCTCGCAGCAGGCACATCCCTTTTCCAGCTCGGGTCATGACTCTGCTTTATCTGCCCTAAAGCTCTTCATAAGCCAGGAATGCTTTTTTCCATCGGCTTGCCGGAGCAGAGCGCAGCRTAAACCTGCACATCTGTAACGCATGGAGGGAACCTGGATCCCACATGTTGAGTCCCTGTGACCAGACCCCCCTCTTCCCAGAGGCCAGCAAGGAGCACTGAGGAGCTGTTCAGGATGGGCACAGCCCCSAGGGTCCCCAGCTCTGCTCTCGTAACCACCTCTTCTCCGGTGTCCTGGGCAGCACCAGGCATGGCAGCCAGCTGTTCGCAGGGACAGCCAGGTCACATGGCCACAGCCTTCTCCTTCCCAGAAAATCTGAGCCCTGGGCAAGGAAAATATTGACAACCACAATGATATCTGTGCCCCTGCCACCAGACAGGCACAGCACCCACTTCTGGCCAGAAAGATCCCTTAATGAATCCCTGGAGCATCCTGGGTGGCGTGTTCCTGTGAGAGAGGCTTGAAACATAAGGTATGAATATACAYAGCTGGTTTCTCCTGATGTAAACCCATGGCTTCTTCGTTTTGGAGGCTTTCCAAATGTGTGGCCATTGGAGGCAAAGGGAAATAAAAAATCCCAGCCATAAATGGAAACATTTTAAGGGACGGGGTAAGACCAGCCAAGTCACAGTTACTGCAGGATGACTAAGCAGCAAAATCAGCACAAGATCCTGCAATTTCTGTAACTGCTGCTCTTTCACACAGACAAAACCCATGCAGATGCCCCTGCTACTCCTYCACTATTCCCACACAGCTTGGTGAYCAGAAACACAAAGACACTGGGAAATAGTAAGCAAGGGGGTGCTCATCTCCTGAAGCCTGGCTCTGGGTGCTCTGAAGCAGRGGTGGTCCCAAATCTAGCAGGATTACCTTGACATAAGAATTCAGGAACCATTTTTAAGCTTATAAACATTAACCCACACTTTTCAAGTCCTTTTTGAGCCAAGGTGGTGAGATCAAGAGGGCAGAAGAAGATCCCTTTTTAATTTTTCTTTGCCTTGTACATTGCCTTGGAACTGCAGAGTGAAACTGTCTGAAACGCGGTAAAACCCTGACCAAGCCAGGAATGTGCAGGGAGGATTTTCTGTTGCCTCTGGTGACATGGGGACCAGCAGGGTCACAGCTAAGTGGTCAAGGCTGGCAGGTACCATCCAGTCCAAACCTCTGGCTCAAGYAGGGCCAGCCAGAGCAGGATGCTCAGAACAGTGTCCAGGGTTTTGARTATCTCCACAGATGGAGAACACACAAGATCTCTGGGCAAACAGGTCCAGTGGCTGATCAGCCTCACTCTGAAAAAAAAAGGTTTCCTTGTGTTCAGGTGGGATTTCATGTGTTTCAGCTTGTGCCTGTAACCTCTTGTCCTGTTAAAATCACTTGATTATTACATTTCTCTTAAGGTATCAGTAAAAGCTACCAGGCCCCGATCCATTGAATGATTAACATTTAAGACTATATTTCAAATGTTTTAATAGATCTCAAGGGTCTTTTTAGACCATTTTGATGCAAATTTCCTGGAAAAAAAGTGCACAGCAATAGATCTATTTTTACTGATGCAGCACATGTGTCCTATCTAGGTTTGGACAAGCAGTCATTAACTTTAATGCAACAAAAGTARTGTTTGGGGGTCAACTGAGCATTTGGGTTTCAATTTCACAACTGCACTGCTTCTAATTTGGGTATCAAAATCATGGGACTGAAAATAAACTGGAGACAAAGGGGTCACAGGCTTGATTCAGCTATGCAAGTTTATGAAAAATKGCATAATAATAATARAATCAGARCATMTCAGAATGGTTTGGGTTCGGWGGGACCTTAAAGCCCATCTYATTTCCACTCCTGCCAYGGGCAGGGACACCTTCYACTGTCYCAGGGTGCTCMAAGCCAYGTCCAACCTGGCCTTGGACACTGCCAGGGATCCAGGAGCAGCCACAGCTTCTCTGGGCAGTTGGACCAGTTTGCTGTCTGATACAGCTCTAGATAATTTTACTCTGGGCATGCTCACTTCTTGCCCCGGCTCTTACAGAATCTGTTGTACAGGAATCAAAGGAGGGAGGTTCAGTTTCCATGTCTCCTACAGTTTTGTTCTTGAGTAGACTCTTATTTTTTTGCTTTGCAGCACCCCACCAACAAAATAGCTCCCAAATTATTCTTCCAGCTCTTGTCTTTACCAAACACCCCACTAGACATCACAAACAGCAAATATTACTCAAATATCTTTGTCAACCACCTTGTTAAAAGTATATGAGACAGCTCCTGGGATGTGGCAATGCCTGGRTTATGCCATGGTTGACTCACTGTTCAGTCATGGAGCATCTACCATCAGAGTGGTTTTTGGCCATGTCTTGCCACATCAATAAGGGGCTTCCCAGGGCCTGCAAAAAAACCCTACAATATGAAACCAAGGAACCCTGAATCTACAGGAAATCCCAAATGCCCTTGTGATGATGGKGATYGGAGCCACTCAATTTGTGTTTSATAGAMTCACAGAGTCACAGAACCACAGAATATCCTGAGYTGCAAGGGACCCACAAGGATCATTGAGTTCAACCCCTGGCCCTATACACACACMCCAACAATCCCACCCTGAGCACCTCKGAGGACATTGTCCAAAAGCTCMTGGAGCTCTGTCAGCCTTGGGGCTGTGCCTGTTGCCTGGAGAGCCTGTTCAGYGCCCCACCACYATATGGGGAAASAATCTTMCCCTGATATCCAACCTAAAGCTCCCCTRGCACAGCTCYAGCTRTCCCTGGCCACAGAGAGCAGAGATCRGTGCTGCCCCTCCRGTGCCCCTCATGRGGAAGCTGCAGATCCCAGTGAGGCCTCCACCCTCTCTGCTCCAGCTGAACAAACCAAATGACCTCAGGTGCTCCTCACGATGGAGYCCCTTCTTTGAACACTGCCCAGCAGCTGTGAGAGCCAGGGATGCTGCAGAGGGAAGSCTGTGCAAGGCCAGCCTGCTCCTGCCTCGCAGTAAATGGCACTTCCAGCAGGACCCTGTGGCGCCTCTGGGCACATGCCGGGCTGCTGTGGGGCCGGCTGCTTTCAGGCACAGTAATCTGCCACATGTTCTCATTTCCCCTGCGTGCCAGACCCCTTTTGACACACTTTTCAAAGGAGCTGTGGAGCTCCAGATGGGGCTCATCCAGCCGCCCTCGGCTGTGTCCCGTTCAGTACRTGCCCAGTGCTTCTGGCTCTCGGGGCCAGAAAAAAACTGCAGCGTGCAGCTCGTGGCCAGGCATTTATCTGGGACAGGCTCGCCCTAGAAAAGCAACATGCTGGTTTACAAGCTGCCTTCGAAAAATCTCAAGGACTTAAAGTCCTGTGGAAAATACCATATGTAACTGTGTTTAGCCCTCACATTAATAAAAACATAATTTGGTGTGCAGGGGTAATTTTGCCACCAGTGGTGCTTTCAGAAATCCAGAGAAACAATCCAGGCTGAACTTAACCATTTATGCAGAAGTAAGCACAACTCAGATGAAGGAGCAAACACTCTGTGGCTCCTGAGGGTTTGGATCCTTTTAGGGCAAGACAGGGATTTCAGAAGCTATAGACAAGCCCTTTGAGCTAATATCAATGTTTATGAAGGTTTGAATTGCTTTCTAGAGCCAAGCCAGGAATAAAACACCAGCCAGGCTCTCACAGATTGGCCTTTCCCCTGCTTTTGGAGCAGTGAAAAACCYTGGGGTTAGGTTATGCCTGGTGATTCCTGCCATGCTTGCTTTCTCTTAAGCCACAGAAAATACCAGTTGAGTGGAATGGGATTTGGTTGTGAGGACAGCAGAAAAGAAAGAGAGAGAAAAACTGAAGTGGGCAACCGTAGATCACCTTTAAGGATTTTTTTGGTGGGTGTTCTTGCACGAAGCCTGTGCCGTGAGGGAAAGCCTGTTTCCAAAATGGCACTGAGGCCCACAGCGCCCGCGGCCTGTCCCACTGCGGCCTCAGGCTGGGGGCCAGGTGCGCCTCTAGAACATGCAAATACAAATTTACCTGCAGGACAYGTCTGGAAACCTTACCTGCCCTCCATGGCAAAGGCTTTGGCTGCTGGGGCTGGCCTGGGGAAGCCTGGAGCRCAGCACGAGCCCCGCCATTGGGCTGGTTCAGTTTGGTCTGGCGGCTGGAGAGGCATTGCTGACATGGTGCAGCTCCCGTTCATCTGAGGCTCAATGTACCAGCAGGAGTTAATCCGYCCCTCCAAACACGAGAAAAGCTTGTTTCTGGAAAGAAGGGAGGACATCCAAGAATTACCACTTATGCAAAGGGCAAGGAGGGATTAGCAATGAAAGTACCAGTTTCTAGTGATTTTCAGCCTGGCAGCCAGCAGGGAGCATCCTCAATGACAGGAAAAAATGAGGCAGATGCAGGGGTGATCCTGAAATCATCCTGAGGAAGGACTGGCTCTTCATAAAATCACAGAATCGTTTGGGTTTGAAGGGACCRTAATCTCATCCAGCTCCAGTCCCCTGTGACACAAGCAGGGACACCTTCCACTATCCCARGCTGCTCCAAGCCCCATCCAGCCTTTTCCAGGAAGGGCACATCTKAGGGATGTGGGCACCACGAGGTCTGGCAGGCTGTCTCTCCTCCTCAGCTTGATTCTGCGGAAGGATGCTATTTATTTCCTTTTGTCAAGCATCTCCCAGGCTTGCCTCTGTGACTGGGAGCTCTCTGAGGCTCATATTTTCCAGGATAACAGGTCAGATTGCAGCTTCAAAAGTGATTTGCTGCTGGCTGGCAGAAGCTTGTGGATAATTMCAGCTGCGTTCTACTGATCTACATGTAAAACAGAGGTTGCCTTCCTCAAAGGTTGTTTCAAAGCTGCCTGTGCACAGACAATTTGTGACTTAATCTCTTCCCAGTCTCCAGGACAACTGTGCAAAACAAATGTCTCGAGGTTTTTCTTGCCCGAAGACTAGTTTGGGTTTTTAATCTGCTCCATGGAATTGCTTTGCCATGTCCCAACACCACCTTTACAATGGGTCTCGATATTAAGGAACAAACCTTTGGACTTTCTGCCACAGCCTGACCCTGGAGGGCTCCTGCAGGCTTCTGACACCTAAAAAAAGAACTGGGTGTCAGGTCAGGAGAGGAAAAAAAAAAACCACAAGAGACCTCAGCTGATAAATAGCTCTGTGAGGGAAGGAGAAACATTACCTCAGTGTGGGGTGAAACATACTTTAAAGGTAGAAAACGGGCTTAATGACCTCTTCATGCCTTATTCTTGGTAACTAAAGTTTGATAAGGCAGCATCTTTTACGTGGCTACTAGATTGTGAAAAAAAAGTTTCTAGCAGAGTCTGAAGTCCATGGCTGTACCAAGACTGCTTCAGCTTTGTGCAGTCAAATCTGATGGTGTTGTAACAACAGATGGCTCTCAAAGTTTCTTGCACAGTTTTTCTTTTTTCCCCACTAGGAAATTCATCTCAAGAAACAGTTTATATCCCAAGATCTTTGGAGGCATCCAGGACAAAGAAGAAGGGTTATTTACACCACATYCCTGGAAGTGTTTGAGTTCAGGATGGAAGGGGCTTGRAGCAAACCAGYCTMAGYGGGAGGTGTCCCTGCCCATGGCATGGATTTGGAGCAAGATAATCTCTAAGRTCCCTCCCAACCCAAACTGTGCTATGATTCCATGATTTTATAAAGTGCCATAACCAAAAGTGAAGAAGAAAGAAAAATTTCTCCAGCTGTACAAGGTAAAAGGTTG
Organism: Malurus melanocephalus; assembly: GCF_030028575.1. Classification (NCBI taxonomy): domain Eukaryota; kingdom Metazoa; phylum Chordata; class Aves; order Passeriformes; family Maluridae; genus Malurus; species Malurus melanocephalus. Next base: position 49,602 of record NW_026623601.1, read on the forward strand.
GAAGAGTCTGCTCTGCCTCCAACTTCTGCTATTTTTTTGCATTTTCCCTTTTAAATAGATTACCATCAAGAAGAGACAACCCAGCTGYGTTTTTGTCTGGTTCAGCATCTTGGATGTTAAACTCCAACATTTTTACAGGGATGACAAAGCTGAGAAGCTTTTCCTGCTGGTGTCTGCAGAGATGGATGGGACCGGGAGTGCTGCTCTGCCGAGACCGTGGGCAGGTGGAAGAGTTGCAGCAATATTTCAGGAGGTAAACCATTCCATGCACCTCTGCAGTTTCCATGTGTTGCAGGGATGACCTCACCTGTAAGAAACTGAAAGAAACAAGAAAAATAAGGAAACAGAAATTAAACAGTGCCCATTACTGTGTTAACCTTCCAGGTGAGGCCCACTTGGCTGCAGTCCCCCTCCTGCCCTACATCCTCCAGAATCTCTGCTGATACAATATATGTTTTCTGAGGAAAAGCATGGAAAACAGACACTGGGCACCTAGCCTGAACTCCCTATAAACAATGAGGAGAAATTTTGAGAGGCAAGACCRTGGTAGAGAATGCATGTTTGCCTGTGGGCTTAGCTATGGACATGGTTAAGCATAGACATAAAAAAATCATTGTTTGTCGATCTAATTAAAGTTTTATCAGCATAGCCAGACTATAACAACCTATTTAGTCTCATTATTACCATCGATCTCTAAAATCTAAGTGATCTAATCATGGATTGGAATTAACAAAAACTAAAATTGTTACATGCAAGTCCCCCAGAGCTGCACCATGCTTTGGTGATACTCCTTCATCCCATGCAACATTATGGGAGGCCATCAGCTTCCTAAATCCTTTACCTGGARAAGGAGGAKGATGATGATGATGACAGTGTGYGCTGGGGACAGGGAGGGAAAGGTCTTCCTCCATGGCCTTGAATTTGCTGAGAACTAATTCTGGGTCTCAACCCCATATTTCTGTATTTATTAATAGGTTACAGTCTTTGCTGTTTGCCCACAATTCTTTCTCCTTATAAAATACTACTTCTTTTAAGGGGAAAAAACATGCAATTGGACTAAATAATGCAAACCTTAAAACAAAACACGCCTGGGAATACGAACTAAAGCAAACCCCAAACCACAGAAGAGTGAGAGGCATTTGAACACTCAGTTATTTGGCTGTCACAGCCAGAAGAGACAAGGCAATGGATCTCTGCTCCTTGGGAAAGTTGTAGGCGCAGGAAAGACTCTTAAACACACAGTTCAAAATCATTCCCAGAGCATCTGGGTATGTGTTCTGGGAGTCCTACCACACCKGTAAAGTGGTTTCAGCAATCCTGTCCTTCCCCAACCATCATCTTCCCATGAAGGGCTGTGAATCAGTGTTGCCTTAAACGAGGAGCATTGAGTCAGAGAAAAACAGAGAAATGTGGCCCAAATTCTATTGTTGTTACATAAACCCTCTCACTGAACATCTGGAGAACATCTGAAGTTTAACAAAGCAGGCCCGCAAGCAGAGGCATTTTTGACCTTCCCTGTAATGGAAGCACAAGAATTGAGCCTGAAAAGAGGGGAGTAAATATCACCAGAAATGGAAGACAAAGTAAGTCCAGCATATTGGGGCCAGCTTTGGCCCAAACACCCAACGAGGGCTTCCACATAACAGTGGGGAGAGACAAAGCAATCCTCCTAAACACAAGCTGCTGGGCACCCCTKAAAAATTCCTGCTGGTCCCTGTCTCTTGGGAAAGCCAGCTTGCCACCAGGTTCTGGTTAAAATAGTGTTTCTTCTGGGCAAATTGGAATTTAAAGGGAACATTAAGATTTTTCTCATGGGGAAAACTGACAAACACTCCAGTACTCAGGCTTGGAATCCAACACTTCTCACTGGTTTGGTATCTTCTTTTCCTTTCTGCAGAGGGAAAAATGCCAGGGCATGGTTAGGAGTGGAGGGGGAAAATGAACAGGACCGGGAAAGATCCCTCCTGCCACCTACCTTTATTAGCAAAAAGCTGTAAATCAGCCCAAAGACAGGCAGATCTTTCCCCAGGTGCCTTTTACGTCCCTGCATTGGACATGGCCCAGGTGGGATGTGGCGGGGAATACAGAGCAAGGGGTGGCCAGAAATCCCCTTTTCCCACCCCTTCCTGCTGGCAGCAGCTCATCCTGCGGGCTGGGCATCCCTAACCACAAATGAGTAGCCCAAGGGCTTGTCCCCATGATGTTCCTCCACGTCTGACTCATGCCAAGGACTGTGGCAAGCCATTAATAGGTGCTTCTTGAGCTGAAACAATAACGGCCTTTCTTAGGGCAAATGTGAAGGCATTTTTTCCTGACTCTCCATAGACAGGAGAGCAGGAGATCTGACACAAACAGCAGCCACCCGCAGAGCCACCCCAGAGATGCTCCTCAGACTTTCCAGCTGTGAGTGAGGTGTCCCCTGTGCTGCAGGGAGCCCAACAAAAGTATCTCCATGGAGATGGAGGCAGCATGACTAARAGGAGGACATGAGACAATGTCCTGTTGAATGTCCCCACTGTCGGAGGAACAAGTGACTTTGCATGAATCCACARAGAAAAGTTGTGACAACCCCCGGGACACAGAGGTGTGGGCCTGGGAGTTTCCTCAAGGACCTTTGAGAGCTCTTTTAGGATGTAAAACCAAGATCTGGAAAGGAGAAAGCAAAGTCAGACAAACTCCCAAAGAGATTGTGGAAAACAATTTATTTGACGAATTTCCAAAGTGGACAATTTTAGTAAAACACAGGCATAAAATAAAACTAACTGGTACAATGGGATTTTGGATACAAAGTAAAGAGTTTGGGGTGCCGACACCTGGCAGTCGCTGTTGGTTTCTCCAAAGTGCATGAATTCATAGCAAGAGCACCAATGGAAGCGCTGAAACAAAACCTCATCCAGCCAAATGACATTTTCAGTGTGGTCCTGGAAACAACTGTGTAAACACCAAGGGCCCACATCACCCACGAAAGTGATAGCACCTTTTTCAATATATCTGTAGAGCGTGAGTCAAAGACCCTGGGAGATGATGGCAGCCTTTCCCTTGACTTTGCTGGGCTGAGGATGAGGCCTTAATTCAATATATAGTGCAGTTAGTGGGTTTCCCTAGGGCCCAGGTGCCTAACTCCTAGGTGGTCCTATGGAAACAGTATTCCAAGAGAGCTTGCTGGGAATGAGTCAGCTCTGCTCTTTTAAAATAATAATAATAATTAAAAAAAAAAATTAAAAATAAATCCCACTAACTGGGCTCAGAGAAATTTTCCAGAATGGAGCTTGAACCATAAAACAAGTAATCAGGTTATTCATGAGGTTCCTGGTTTCACTGTAGAACCATGAGATCAGTAAGTGAAGGAGTGCAGTTAYGTAGCATCTTTTAGGGTATCCCCCCTCCCCAAAGGCTGCTGCCCATCTTTGGTCAGTGCCCAGCCTCCCTGTCCTGAATGGCAGTGCCAGTGCTGAGGGATGCTCCGCCACCCACCTCTGCCGCAGCCCTGGGGAGTGAGTGTCCCATCCCCTGGCCCTGRAGGCCAGAGATGCTCGCACACAGCTTGGGTAGTGCAGTCCAGCCCTCCCTCCTCYCCAGGCAGGCATGAACCAAACTTGCCAGCTGTGACAATGATCCCCTCTCAAAGCTTGCTGAAGTGTRAATATTTCACTCGAAGCACAGCATGAGGTTAGGATCATTGTCAGCTGGGCAAGTGCTCAAGCGATGTATGAAAGAGAAAGAAATGAACAAAACCAAAAAATATGAAGGTAGCTGAAAAGAGCATAATCAGCCTTAAGAGACCAGGCTGGTTCTTAGTGGTACAAAAGTCCTCATCCTGATTCTTTCTTGGCAATAACACCATGGGATGAGGTTGGTATTTGTATTTTGATGGCTTATTGCTAGGTGTGCTTGTGTTTTCCTGCTGTGGGGAGGGAGGGCAGTCATGGGCAGCGAGGGAATCTGAGGCTAACAGAGTAGAAACACAGATGATGAAGCAGTGGGAGAAAGGAGGGGACTATGTACAGCCAGGCTGTGGCACTACGGTTATYTGCATAGATGTAAATTCCTCAGGTTGGTCAAGAATACTGTTACAATTTTTGTTTTGCTTTGTTGGTTTTCCTTTTCAGGCGAGACAGAAGTAGCTATGGTCTTGGCAGAAACCCACCCAGATGCTCAGTCAACAGCTATCTTCCTGGAGACAGTTTGGTAGAAAACACCACGCAGCAGAGAGGTGTAGTCRGGCACGCGGAAAAGGTGCCGCTCCCCATAGGCCACGTCATAATCCGCGCTCTTCCCCGTCACCAGGACACGGATGTTGGGCTCGTTGGCTTGGCTGCCCACTGCCAGCACRTAGATCTCGATGTTGGCCTTCTGAGCATCCTGCACCGCCCTCTCGATGGCCCTGGCCGTGATCCCTTGTGAGTGTCCGTCAGAAAACACCAGCACCCTCTTCCTGGCCGCAGCACGGGCGGAGCGCCGGTACAGCTCCGTGATGAACTGCAGAGCAGAGTTGACGTCTGTGGCRTCGTTCATGAACTCCATGTTGTCGATGGCCTTGGCGATGACCGTGTAGTTGTGCTGGAACTGGGCTTCCACCTTCTGCTGGTTCCGGCCGCTGTACTGCACCACCGAGATGCGCACGGAGTCATCGGCGGGCTTGCCRGCCTCCAGGAACCGCCCCGCCAGCCGCTTCACAAACTTCTTGGTGGTCTCAAAGTTCTTGCTGCCCACGCTGGTGGAGCTGTCTACCAGCAGAGTGATGTCTGCTGGCCCAGTGAAGGTGACTGCAAGGGGAAAGACCMAGGGCTCATTACACTCTGCCTCTCCTCCTGCCTCTTCCACGGAAAGCTGATGAAGTCACTGGCTGTCTCACAGGCTTCCTGCCTTGCCAGATTTGGGAAATCCTCACTCTTGCTAGCTTTCTTTCCCCTGCCCCAGAAATGTCCTACACTTGTCCTTTTAYGCATTCGTTCGTTCTTTTATTTGGTTTAGGATAGGCTGTGCTCCCAGGTGTTTATTTGGCTTAGATAACAGAGTGACTCTTTTTTAAATACAGTGGCTCTCCTTGCATGTCTGGGGAACTACTTCATCCCCTGTGCCTCACTTCTTTCCATGGAAATTCAGAGGACTGAATATGTTTCTGACTTGGAGGTGGCACTCCRTTAAAACCCTCCCCATTGCAAGAGGTGCCCAAGCCATGTGTCCCCACAAAAATGAACTCCCACTTCCCCCATCACAGGACCCACACCACCTCAGTGTGGCACGAGGAGTCAATACTCACTTGGGCAGGTGTAGTCAGGACATTTCTTCTCTGTGAAGAAAGTAAGAGAGATTAATGTCACCAGCTCACCCAGGAAAACCAATTGTCTCAGAGAGCCACACAAGGGACAGATGTTCACCTGCAGAAGGTGAAYACCCACCTTTGCCACCTGAGCAAAGGCTATAAATGTGCATGAAAAATGGCATGGGCAGACATGTCCTGCAGCAGGTGAGGACACGAACCCGACCACAAAGTTCTGAGGCACGAGGTGCCCTTGTCCCTTATTTAATTAAATTTGATCWCTGTTCTCTTCCCCCAACGTCTTGAGAGCATGACTGTGGGGATACAAGGGAGAGCATCCTGCATCCCTCACCACCTTCCTCATTGCCTCCAGCAACCACCTTTCACCCACCTTGGCACACATACGAGGTGATGTTCTGCAAGAAGGTATCGTCCAGGAGCTCGGCATAGTTGTCCCTTTGAATGGACAGTCCTGGCCTGGTCGGTCTGCCTAAACAGGCGATGTCATTCAGGTGATCAGGATTCGGAGGGTTCCGGAAAATATCACCTATCCCAAGGGAAACYACCTGCAGGGAAGTTCGAGTCCATCACTGGATGGATTCACCATCCAGTGCATTCATAACCGAATGTCTGTCACTTTGTGAGAGCACTYCTAGTGACATCTGTGTCCCCTGCCCTAGCCTCACGTAGCCAGGACATGGGGACGCCCAGGGAGCCTGTACTGTGACACACATGTGCCACATGGCACAGCCCCCATGCCCTTACCGGGGTGACATCGCACAGGGAGTTGAGCGGGGTGGGGTCCCGCAGGGTGTCRGAGCGTCCGTCCGTGATGACGATGGCCACGCGCTTATCGGATGTGAACCTCCGCAGCAGGTTGTCCTTGGTGAACTGCAGGGCCTCCCCAGTGTAGGTGCCCCCMGCGATCCACTGCAGGTTCTTGACTGCCCTGCAAGCACAGACACCGGTGAATCTGTGCCATGGGTACTGGAGGAGCGAGGACATGGCTTGTGACCAGGCAGACACCTCTGTGAGGGGATTTGGGTGGAAAACAGGCGAGCTCTTTAGCCTCAGCACCCCTTTGGTGCTACCAACCTCTGCCTTCCACTAAATGACTAAATTCAGATCATTGCAGCTGCAGGAGCTGCTGGCCTGGAGATGGAAGGTGGGAGGTGAGTGGGTGTCCCTGGGTCAAACCCCCCAGACTCACTGCTTGAGTGCCCCGATGTTGTCAATGTTGGCATCCCCCATTGCCACCAGCTCCTGCGTGTTGTCATGGCTGTACTGCACCACGCCCACACGGGACTCCCCGGCTTCAAACTGTGGGACAAAACAGAAGCCAGTCAGGGGCAGGGACTCAGGGGAACCCAGAGCCTCAGAATCCTGCTGATGGTTTMTCCTGAATGCCTTCATGGCAGGCTCTGATGTTTCTCTTTTGCCTCATTCTASGAAGACAGAGCCCCACCAGGAGTGGATGCACATTGGAACCAATTTGGTGAGTCAGTGTGTGAAAGGAGACCCAAATCTAGATCTCACAGCTCAGTGGTCTCAACAGCAGCCACTGGACTCTCAYTGGACCTGAGAGCCCAAATCTATCCCTTTGCCCAGAAAGATTAAAATGTCTATTTTGGGACAACAAACTGCTATATAGTCTCCATAACTTTATGAATTTGGGAAAAGCTACACCCAACTTGAAGCCAAGCCTCGTGAAGGCTTTCTGGAGTGGAGGCATCCCCTCATTTTCCTGCTTGCAGTGAAAATTAAGTGAGTGCACACAAAGGTATCACAGCACTCAGAAGAAATCTCACCTTGACCCGCTCGTCCTTGCTCAGGCGGTCGATGACTTTGATGATGAAGTCCTTGGCAATCTGGAAGTTCTGCAGGCCGATGCTCTCCGAGCTGTCCAGCACGAACAGGAGGTCCACRGGACCACAGGTGCACTCTGGAGGCAGGCACAGGAGTGGAGGGACAGGTTTTGCAGGGAGGCATTTCTGAAGGGAGCAGCTGATGCCTGCTGCAGCCCTGCCCAGCTGGGGGCCCGTGCCCCATCCACCCCCAAAGCACAGGGTAAAATAATGCAGAAAAATAGCTGCACAGGAGACTTCTTGAGAGCCACTTTACAAGTTTTTCCATGTGCATTTGCTCCCTAATAAGACATGTGGCATTTCCAGGCTATGAGTACCCTTAAACCACCCAGTAATTATTCCATAACCCATTTCCTCCTAGGCCTTCTCAGTTCTTCCATTCAGCCAGCCCAGCAGGACAGAGGTGACACTGGTGGGCTGGAGGAGGCTGACTCAGCTTGCTCCCCTTTCTCACAGCTAAAGAACATCATGTGCCCTTGGCTCTCCCTTGGAGCTTTTGGCCTGCAAACACAACCTATCAGGACACCAYCAGGGAAAAAAGCCCAGCACATTCCTCTGCTGACCAGCACAGGATTTGGAAGGAAGAAGACAAGAGCTGGATCCACAGTATGCCCAGAGTCGACATCCCAACTGCAAAAAGGGTGGAGAAAATCCACCCTGCTGGCACAGGGCACCTTGACAGCTGTTTTCCAGTGGCAAGACTCAGCCACATGAGCTTCTAATCCGTGTGGCATCCTCAGGGATTGCTTCCTGCCCTCCCCTGCCTGGCTCACGCCTGGCTCTCCTTCACGGGCTCTCACTACATCTCCATAGCAGGAGGCAAGGAGCAGGGAAAGGGAGGGGTGCAAGGAAGGACTAGCAAATGTTTGCAGAGTTGCTTTGCCAAGTAACACTCACCACAGCAAGCTAGAGGAAAAGGGAGAAAAAGACAACATTAAAATGCTTGACAAAAGGGTTTTTCACACCCTAATGCAGACTGCAGGTTTGTGTTTCTGCAAACCCACAGACACCAGGCCTGGACAACGCAAGCCCATGGAGGTTTCCCTGTCACTTGAAACACCCATATTCTCTACTGTTTCAGGTTGTGATGCCCTGACCTGGAGCACCATACACAGCAGAGCTCTGTTTCTGCATATGCTGATGCATTCTTATTKAAATAAAAATAAAAGCTAAGTAAATCACCAAAGTATRGAGCTCAAAGTCAGTTCCCCAAGTACCCCCTGTCCTTCCAGCACTTCATTACTGGCCATGGGCCAGAAATCCTCCRCAGCACATATGTGCTGCTTCTCCCCATACAAGGACACCCCAAGACAGGCCTCCCTTACCATGGGGGGAATAATAGACCATGATATTTAGGAAAACAAGAATATTGCAAAATGGGCCACCCAAGGATTTTACACAACTTTGCTCATCTTTTGCCTGYACAGAAGCACAGACAAACCAGTCTGCACACCAGGTGAAAGTGAGACACAGTTGTATGAGCTACTCTAGRGATGGAGGTCCCTGGATCAAGGGGATTAATTTGTGACTCCTGAAAGGGGAGTGATGCCCATGGATGGCATTTCCCTGCCTGGGGACAGGGAAAAATCAGCTGCTTCCTGCAGCTGGAGGGAGGAGCAGGACAGGGATACTCACAGCACATCTTCATGATGATGTCCAAGATTTCACATTCCTGAAAACAGAGGGAAAGAAATGCTTGATTAACAGCAAAATCAATGCACAGACCAGGCCAGCAAGCAGCACCCCAATCCTGTCCCACTCACATCTGGTCCTGGAGGCCCCACAGGTCCTGGTGGTCCCTGTCAAACAGGAGCACAAAGAAAAGAGTCACAGGAGCAGTCAGTCCTATCTGTGGCATACTCTGTCAATATTTTGCTAAGCAATGCATGGCTGGGAAACTCAGCTTCCCAGTTGCTGGTCCCTGTACTGGGGCCCTGGTGCTGCATGGAGGTGGAAGGAGGAGATCCACAATCCTCTTCCATGTGTCCCATGCACACCAAGGTGACGCAGCAGTGAGCACACACAAAGTGTGCCATGGTGCTTGGTGCCGCTCCCAGAGCACCCAGGAGATGGATGGATGGATGGATGGATGGATGGATGGATGGATGGATGGATGGATGGATGGATGGATGGATGGATGGATGGATGGATGGATGGCACTGGGGCCAGCCCTGCCAGGGTCCATACTTACCGGGGGACCTTCACGTCCCCTGTGGCCCTTTGCTCCTTTGCTGCCACTGGGGCCAGGGGTCAGGTTCTGGAAGGAAAACAAAACCAAAACTCATGAATCTGTGTGTGTCAGGGGCAGCACCTTTCCCTCCAAATGGCTGATGAGGCCCGCTTCACCACAGAAGTGTTATTTGAGGTTGCTGTACCCAGCTACACCAGGGCTCGGGAAGGACACTGGGGATATCTCCCTCCGTGGCACAGCCATGCARCACAGATCCATCAGTGCTACCTGAGCACACAAAGCCTTGCAGAGGTGCTGCCCACCTCAGCCTAACAAATGTGGAGGTTTGACAGTATAGGACACAAAATGAACACCTGGGGAGAGCTCTTATTGCCATCCACAGTCACTGCTCAGAGGCAAAGGCTGCTGGAGGTTTTATAAAGTCTGATGGGCTCTGGCCCATCACAGCCCAAAGCTCCTGCCCTCARCTCACAGGGAAAAAGGAATCAGCACTGCACAGGTTACTCACATCATTGCCAGGGTCTCCAGCTTCWCCTTCATCACCTTTAGGTCCGACATAGCCTTTTGTTCCCTGAAAAGCAGCACAGATGAGACTGGTGTGTGAGTGGCTCTTAGAGCGGTGAAGCTGCTGCTGGCACACGGTGACCTTGTGACAGCTTGCTGGGGACAGGGGTGGAGAGCAGCCCGTGGGCTCCCCAGCACCAGGTATCCAGTGCTCTTGGTAGAGACAGCTTCTCAGGTGGCTTTCACTGCTACAGAATCAGGGAATCGTTTAGGCTGGAAAAGACCTTTAAGATCRCTGAGTCCAACCTTTAACCCAGCAGTAAATCATGTCCACAGCATAGCATCACCAAGCTCCCCCTGGCTGACACTCCCAACCCCAAACTCTGGCTCTGGGGCTGCTTCAGAGAGCACCCAGCCCAGGCTGCTGCCCTTGGGTGTTACAACAATGGCAGGACACTTCCATGGAAAGCATCCACTGCAGGGAGAGGTGGGCACAGGGGAAAGAGGGCTTTGGAGGAGCAGGTTTGCTTCAGGGAGCCCATTCCACCGTGCAGCTGAYGGAGAGCTCCAAACCACCACCGCCAAGGACAAACTCTGTGTGGCTGAGGAAGCAGCACACTCACGTTAGTGCCAGGGTTGCCTCTGTCTCCTGGCTGCCCCTGGGGATGGAAAAAAGGAAGTGTGTTAGCTTGAACAAGGAGAAAAAATGGTATTACAGCTTCAAGGCAGTGCAAAAAACTTACCGGGGCACCTGCGAATCCAACTGTCCCATTGCCAGGAGGACCATCCTCCCCCTGGAAAGGAATGGAGACATAGATGAGACAGAAAAGCAGAGCCCTCAGACAGCACAGCAGCAGGATCCTGCTCTCCTCGGACAGGGCATCTCCACAGCAGCACCACTCACCCTCTCTCCCATCAGCCCAGGGTCTCCAGGCAGCCCAGGCGCTCCAGGCAGCCCCTTTGGGCCCTGCAAGGGGAGAAAAGGCARTGAAGCATCGCACAACATCACCTGAGCTGGGAGGACAACAACTTCCGAGGCAAGCAGCTACCAACAGTGCCCACTGTGAGGTGTTCTGCTTACACAGGGGCAGTGTGAGGATTCACATGAAATTCCAGGAACAACTTCTTTACTCAGAGGGTGGGGAGGCCCTGGCACAGGGTGCCCAGAGGAGCTGTGGCTGCCCCTGGATCCCTGGAAGTGTTCCARRCCAGGTTAGACAKGSCTTAGAACAACCYGGTCTGGTGGAAGGTGTCCCTGCCSATGGCAGGGGGTGGGATGGGATGAGCTTTAAGGTCCAKCCYAACCCCARCTGTGGTAGGATTTCCATGAAAGCCAACAGCTGCGCTCAGGGTTCCATTTGCTTCCTGCCCTGGGCATCGAACCTGGTGGCAGATTCAGGGGGCTGCCCCCAGAGAGCATCTTCCCCAGCCCCTGTGAGGTGAAGCTGTGTGGTCTGTGGAGTGGCTATGGCTTCCCGTGGGAGGTAGGGGAAAAGGCAGCTGCRGCCCTAAAGACCCATGGAAAATGTGTCTGCCACAAGGAAAACACTAGAGCTTGTACCAACAGGTTCAACAGGYTTCCAGCACCCCCGGGATTTGGGGAAGCACCTCCTGCCCTTCCCTGCGCCCCCTCCCCACAGAGGAAGGGGTGATGAAGCAGCACTGACCTCATTGCCACGGGGGCCGTCATCTCCCCGGTATCCTTTGGGTCCGGGGGGTCCAGGCTCACCCTGGGGGAACACAGAGAGATCTCTTAGGAAGGGGTTTCTCCTGCTGCCGCCCCTACCCTGAGGGGCTGCTCCCCTCATTTGTGATTTGATGGGTGCAGATGCCCATCAGTGAAAGGACCTATTGATGAGGGTCAGTGCAGTGGGGAGGTGCTTCCGGAGCTCCTCCTTTCCCTCCTGCCGCCCCACATTTCCTTGTGCCTCCCCATGGGAGGTGGGTTCCTGCTGAACATGAACCAAACCAAACCTGTCCCTCTGCCACGGCTGCAGAGCTGGCCAGAGACAGCTGGAGGAGGAGAGCTCCTTGCTCTGAGAGCTCCACAATGGCCAAGGGAGCMCCTGCACCTTGTGCCCAGTGCCCACAGCCCTCTGCAGGGTTTGCTTTGCAGGAGGTGGGATGTGATGGTGGACAGTGACTGGGGAATGATGCTCCGGCCCACAGGTCTGAATGTCCAGGCAGCATTCCGTGTGCAGAGGACAGGCAGTGCAGAGGACAGACAGCTGGTGCCAAACATCCATGCACCCTTCTTCTGAGGAAAGGTGTCCTTGTGGGTGCAGAAGGCTTAAATTGCACAGTGCAGAGCGCTCAACTGCTCCAAGGCATGTGACCTGATTTCTGCACAAAAGCCCAGAAGAGGGAAATCTTGGAAAGAGGGACAGGAACTTGTGATCCTTCACAGCAGCCAAGGCTGGAGCCACGGCGCCCTTGGCTCGCTCTGGCCGTTCTTGTCCTCACTACAGCAGCGCAAACCCCTCACAGCCYCGGAGGAGTTCAGGATGGATGGCTCAGGATTTGGGTCAGGAAATCTTTTTCAGTACTCCTCTGAGTGTGACAAGGACCTGAGAGAAGGGCTGGGCACTGTGGCCTCGAAGAGAGAAGGGCCATCAAACCTGTTCCTGAGGATCACGGAAAGAGCGTGCTGGCCTTTAGCTTCTCTTGGATAGAAGTGGGATGAAAGAGAGTCACAGGGTAGCAGGAGCCCTTTTCCCTTGCCAAGAGAAACACACTCCAAGGTCCAGAGCTAGCAGGTAACACGGCTTGAAAAATACTTGTCCTTGCCAAGGTCCCACTCTTACCCAAACCTAATTACGTATTTATTTCTAATTTGGCCAAACAAAAGCATTCTTYCTCAGCTCATGGAAAAATCAATCTCACTTCACAACAATCGGTGCTATCACCGTGGAGGATTGACCCAGCAACACCTCCTGAACATGATTTATCAGCTGGAAGAAAGGGCCTTCAGCTGTGCAAGGGTCAGAAGCCTTCCTCAGGCTGGAGGAGGCCAGCCCTGCTCTCCAGCAAGCACCTGGCATCTGGGATCTGCTCCTTGAGGCACGAGCAGACCCCAGAGCAGGAGGGACACACCTTGAAGCCAGCAGGGAGAGGCTGTCCCTGCAGGGTGCCAAGGGCATCGGGGACACTGCTGGGGCTGTGTCAGGATGTCCTCAGTGGCACAGGACGTCTCACTGACACCCTGACTGAGGTGAGCAGCTTCTGGCCCCAAGCCTGAATGTTTAGTGCRTGGCTGCAGCTTGCACTTGCCAGTTTCCAGTTCTGCCAGATGTGTTGACATCTGTTTCCATGGGACTGGGAAATGGTATGCAGGTTGTCCTGTCCACTGCATGGCAGCCAAGTCTCGGTATTTTGGGCTCTGCTCATCTCCTGGGCTCTCACAGAAATCCCCATCTTTCTTCACCAGCTTTGCTTCCCAGTGTGGAAATGCTGAGGARTTGCCCCAGGATGCTGTGRCTTCAGTGAAACCCCCTGCCCCACTGTCSCTGCYGTCCCAACCACTTCCATTTGGGATYCAGAAGGTTCCACCGAGCTCTTACCTGGTCGCCAGGTGGTCCGAGGGGTCCTTCCCGCCCTTGGTCACCAGGTGGTCCGGCCTCTCCCTGGAAAAACACACAGAGAGCATGAGAAGCACAAAGAAGACCAGGTGTAGGGCACAAAGGGACCTGTGTGCTATGGGGCGCAGTCAGGGAGGCAGAGGAGAGGGGACTTTGAGGGGAGCAGCTGAAAGCTCCATGACCTAAAGCTGCTGTTGGCGACCCAGATGCACGAGCCAAACAGCAAATATAAACCACAACTTCCATATAGCCCTGAGACGTTTCTGGGCAGGTTACACAGCCTCATGCTTGGACTGAGAGCTGGRAGGAAGCAGCCATAGTCTGCTGGACAGTTCAGCTGTGGGATGCTGCTGTGCCTTCGTCTCCCTGACATCTGCCCCACACACCCCGTGGGCTGCACAGCCGCTCCCTGAGCAGGAACAGGGAAGGGGGAGGCTGCCAGAAGCCCCCTGCCAGAGCTGCCCCTTCTCCACTGCAGATCTGTGCCCCCTCCCCAAGGCAGCCCCTCCAGGCTGGTGCTGGGCCTTGGCTGTCCTCGCTGCAGGGACAGGGGATGAATAGTGTGATGGTGGATGGGGATATGGGATGTGTGATATGGGTTATATGGGATAGGGGATCTGGAATATGGGATGTGGGATATGGAATATGGGATGTGGGATTTGGGATATGGAATATGGGATGTGGGATATGGGATAGGGGATATGGGGTTGCTGCCATGGAATGCCCTGGCTGCCACTGCTCCCACCCCCCACAGCAGCATCCCCTGCCCCTCCCTGGACGTGTGGCGTGGCTGTCGCTCGCCTCATGTTTGTCCTGGCCTGCTGAGGGCTCCTGCCTGTCCCTCCCACGCTCACGCTTGGTGACTCACCCCAACAGGCAGGAAAAATACTTTCCTAGTGACTCCCACTCAGAAGGGGAGGGAAGAGTGTTCCCCCTTCCATCCACACCCACGCACRCTGCCCTGCTGCTGATGGTACTGTGCCCTCCTGCCTGAGCCCCTGAGCACCCAGAGGAGGACACCTTGACCCTTTCCTCTCCATCAGATAGTTTTCCACCTGTGGGGAAGGAACTGACAGCTGATCACCTGCTCTTGGCTGGCTGGGCATGCTCTCCTCTGGATTTTGGCTGATTACCTGCCAGCATAGAGGGGCAATTTGTGGAGGACAACAACAGTTCCCTCCCAAACTGGCAGGTACAGGCACTGAGCTGGCCTGCTGGCCCACAGGCTAGTGGAGTTAGCCACCAAACAGCTATTTCTAGCCTCTGGCCCCCGAGCATCACCCCACRTGCGAGCAGGTGTTAAAGCTGCCCYGTGGGCGCGGTTACCGGCTCTCCTCTCGGCCCGCGGTCACCCGGCGAGCCYGGGGGTCCTCTCTCTCCATTGCTGCCCTGCAAACAGAGGGTGGCATCACCAGGTCAGGACCTCCTCCCAGCAGGGCAAAGCCCTCCCTCTGAATGCCAGCCTCCTCTTCCGGAGGGTAGCAGTGCCCTGGTGGGATGGCTGGCAGTGGTGCCCTCACTTACCCGCTCTCCAGGAGGGCCATCCTCACCTAGAGCACCCTGTGGGGACACGAGAGGGGTGGTCAGGGGTGGGGATGGCCAGCGAGCATGCACAGGGGTGTCACAGGCACAGGRCTCACCTCGTCACCTGTCTCTCCTGCAGGTCCAGGCTCACCCCGGTTCCCAGGGGCGCCCTGCAAGGCACAGGGGTGTGAACGAGAGGTCAGGAGCAAAGCCCCACATGCTTGCAGAGCTTTGGGCTCCAAAGCCCAGGCTGGGGCATGGGTCCTCTCCCTCTCCCAGGGAGCAGAGGAGGTTGCCACAAGGGTGTTCCTTCACCCACCTTCTCTCCAGGGTTGCCGGGGATCCCCTGCCGGCCGGGTTTTCCATCATTCCCAGGCTCCCCCTTCACAAGAACACAAGGCACCATCAAGGCTGCACACTGCACTGGCTGTCAGCTCCCACAGCACAGAGGAGCTCCAGGGCACACCAGGCCTCTTTCAGGGCTCTGTGGTCTGTCCCCATCCCAGCAGATCCCTCCCTGTCCACTCCTGGTGAAGTTCATCACCTTTTCACAGCATTTCCCGATACCTCAGGGATGCTTGTGCCAAGCAAGTGAGCACCCATGAGCACTGTGGGTGATGGGAGCCATCCTCTAGTGGAGAGGCCAGGCTTGACAGGGCTTGGRGCAGCCTGGGCTCATGGAAGTTGTCCCTGCCCATGGCAGWGGGGTGGAAYGGGGTGGACTTTAAGGTCCCTTYCCATCCAAACCCTTGTGACTCAGTGACAGGCTTGCCCCAGGCAGTACAGGGAATTTCCACACCTCCTTCCTGCAGAAGAGGGGTCCCAGCATCCCCCTTCTGTGTGAGGACAGGCAGAACAACTCACCTTTGCTCCCTTGGGTCCAAAAGCACCAGGGTCTCCCTTCGGTCCAGGCGGGCCTTGAATTCCCTGTTGAAATTGAAGGCAGTGTAACCGAAACCCTGGCTAGTGACACCACCTGCAGGAAGCTGGGCAGGGACTGAGCATCCCAGCAGCCTGGCATGCAGCTCCCCACTGGGATGGACAGGAGGGACATCAGGAGGGCGCCTGCACCCTGCAGCCACGCAAGCAGTGCTGTGCCCACGTTGCTGAGAGGCTACTGAAACTCAGAGGAAAATGGCAGAAAAGGTGGTTTGGGGCTGCTGTGGCTGGACCACAGTGACAAATGTGTCATCCCAGGAGCACAGGGAAAAAGCAGGAAAACTGGAGAAATGCGGTGACACAATAATGTTTCCCAGAGCTGCATCCCAGGGATGCAGAGGGGGACAGCTGCCAGGTGAGGACATGGCAGCAGCCCCAGGGTGCTGTGCCTGGGGTCAGTATTGGGCATTTCCCAGCAGCYCCCTATTCCCACACAGCATCAGAACACCCACGGGGTACCTACATCAGAGCCAGGTGAGCCTTTGCAGCCAGGTAATCCGGGGTATCCAGCTTCACCCTGCCAGGCACACAAAGCAGGGTCCCCGGTGAGTGACACCCACAGTGAGACCCCATCCATCACCCCAGGACCCTGGAAGGGACGTTCCAGCCCCAWCCCTKGCTGGCAGAGGGGTGGCCCTGCAGGGAGGGAGCTCCACTCTCCCACAGGCTTCCTCCCCAGACCCCRCAGTGGTTTAGGAGTAGCAAAATTCAGGGTACTCAGGCTGAGCAAAATGCCCTGGAGCAGAGATTCACCTTCATTCCGTCGATGCCATCAATGCCACGCCTGCCTTTCTCACCCTGAAACAGAGAATGGGGACCATGGAGTGATTCCCAAATTCCCAGCACCTCCCAGTCAAATAAATGGTGCAAAAACAGAGGCTGACCTTGGCTCCTTTGGCTCCTCTTGAGCCCTGCAAAGGGAAGGAGAGAGATGTCAGACCCCCACACAGAGCAGATCCATCCCCAGCCCAGCTCAGGGTGAGGGTGCAGGGTTCACCAGCCCTGTGTGCACCCCTGGATCCCGCTGGATCCCCACTCCTGGCTCAGGCAGTGCCAGCAGCAGGGATGGGTGTAGGATCACATACCGGACCCCAACATCGTCTCTGTCCTCACCTTTTCTCCTCGGCTTCCTTTGTCACCCTGGAGAGGAGAGAAGAGAGGGGAATGGCAGAATGAGAACACTCGCAGCATAAGGAACCACCGAGGAACCACCTCCGTGACCCTGCAGCCCCACGTACCTTCATTCCTTGGTAGCCAACAGGTCCCATGTCCCCTGGCCTGCCCTAGAGGACAGAAACACTGTGTTACAGAGGCCGATGTGGGGCACTACCATGGGACAGCATCCCCCCTGGCTCTCGATGTGCAGCTCAGCCACCCTTCTCTCGCACAGGAGCCTCTCCCAAAACTTTGCTCCTTGTTCTCCTGGTCTGGGAGCACGGKATCATTGTGGAGGGCCAAGGGAACCTGCCTTCATCTCTGCCATCTCCAGCTCCTCATGGAGGTGAGGGAAACCAGGTGCTTGGGGACACATCATTTRGGATGAAAGGGATGGACAGAAAACCCTTGGGAAGGAAAAGCACGTGGCACGGGATTTCCAGTTTGGGAAGTGCACGGTCACGTGTGTGGGAGAAATGTGCCTCCCAAAAATAAGTGTGCCTAATACTAAATAAAATAAAAAAGGGAGGAGGAGGGAAATAGTTTCCTGATGCTCTTAGGTTATTTACCACAGGTTTCCCTGTAACACTGCTGTGCTTGTTGTGTCAGAGGTGCAGGAGGSAGCCCAGAGCCCGCCCCTGGGCTGGCACACATGAGTCAGAGTCGTGTCCTGCAGAAGGGACGGCTATTTTGAGTGAGGAACAAGGAAGCCTTGTAGCGAGAGGAGGAGCCACCCCACGGCACACCGTGAACCGCCCCATGGAAACGGGGTGACGCTGCTGAGGATGCGCCCCAGAAGCAGTCCAAAAACAGCTCCAGTGCAGAGTCACYGGGGCTGGACCTTCACTTACTGGGTCTCCAGCCTCTCCTTTCTGGCCGGGAAGACCTGGCTTGCCTCTTTCTCCCTGCAACACAGGACAGAAACACAGTTAGCTCATCATCCCCAGGAACAGAACCATGGCCTGTCAAAAGGAGGATGGGAGCAGAAATGCTCCATGGGTACAGGGATGASACAGTGCTGGCCACATGGCAGCATGCTGTGGGACAAGTGATCCTGGAGATCCCCCCCAAGGGATCCTGGATGAACCCTTCGTGGTTCTGTGATAGCGATTCCAGGTCTGAGCATCCCCAGTCAGCCCATCCATCCCACTGCCCCGGCCCCGCTGCCCAGCCACAGCCAGTCCCTCACCTCATGGCCTGGGTCACCRGGAGGTCCGGGGGGCCCTCGAGGAGGCTGCAGGAGAGAGCTGTSGGTTAGAGCAGCCCCTGAGGCACAGCCTGGGACCACAGGGACAACAGGGCAGGGGACAGGGCTCTCAAAATCTGACTCACCTGGCACTCGAAGGAGCAGCACTGCACAAAGGGAAGGAGGAAACAGCATTAGAGGAGAGGGCAGCAGCAGGGTCAGGCTGAACCCTGCTGGGGGGCTTCCCAAGCTGGCAGGGCTGTGCCACCAAGCCCCCTTCAGCCACGGGTCACCCCCAGGGGACCGGCTCAGTGGCGGGAGACACTCACCGACTGCTCCGTGTTGAGTTTCTGCAGGACAAGAACACAGAGAGAAAGGGTTTGAGCGGGGTGGGTGGGCGCAGGGCTGGGCTGGGCCGGGGAGGGGGCACACGGGGCTCACAATCATGTCGATGATGGTGTTGATGGTCTCCTCCACGTCCATCTCCCGGGTGGGCTTCAGGCTGGTGGCYGTGAAGTTGCGGCGGTAGGCGTGGTCAGTGGCAATGATGTTCAGCCGCTGGTCCTGCGGGGCGGGCAGGGCGCAGTGAGACCTCTGCGGGCTCTGAGTGCCCCTCTTTGGTCACACCGGGGGTCCCGCTRGCGACACCCTCCAGGGAGCACCCCGCTGTGCGGTCCCTACCAGGTGATTGGGGGAGATGGCCACGGAGAACACTTTGATCCCCAAGAGCTTGGCTTCGTTGGCAGCATCATCCAGGCCTCCGCAGGGCTCCTTGTACCCTTCCAAGGGGTGCCCATCGGTCACCACRATCAGGTATTTGTTCTCCTTGTGATGGGAGCCGCTGCGAGGGTTTAAACACGGCATTTAACGCTGGAGAGGAGCGGTTTGGGCACTTGGGGACGCTGGCTCCGGACAGCGCTGCGCCCGCGGTCAGTGCACGCCTCATCCCAGCAGAGCTGGAGACACCCGCCACCCCCGTGCCCATRCCGTGACCTCTTTTCCCAGCCTGGGGACAGCTCTCAGGGCTGTCCTAACCCGGCAGCTCCCGCCCTGCACGCAGCAGAAGCACACCGCCTCCCTCCGCACCGCACCGCACCGCGCCGTGCCCGCCCGGAGCCGCCGCCTGACCCGATGAGCAGCTCCTCGATGCCGCGCTTTATGGCGCAGTCGGTGTAGGTGCCCTTGCCGATGTAGTTGACGGCCGAGACGCGGTTCTTGAGCTCGCTCTGCCCGCTGGGCATGGGCGTGAGGCCCTTGATGAGCACCACCTCGTCGCTGTAGTGCAGCGCGCCCGCGTTCCACACCAGGTTGCGGTCGCAGCGGTAGTACCTGCAGGGACACACCGGGGCGCGGGGCTCACTGCGCTGGCRCCGCCACGGGAAACGCGAACCCGCGGCGAAACGGGGACTGGCCACGGCTCCCCGCTCCCCTGCAAGGCTGGGACGTGCTTCCCGTGCCAGGCACCGCACAGGGCTCCGGGGCAGCTCGTCCCGTGGGTGGGAGGGCAAAGGAAAGCAAAGGGTGGGAATCTGCGKGATCCAACAGCTCGGCAGAGGCTGCTGGAAGAGGTGCCAGTGGCTGGAGCCGGGCAGGAGRTGCTGAGCCACACAGGGCTGTGTGTGTGTGTGCAAGGCAGACAGCCACCCAAACCCCCCACCTGCCTGATGTGTTCAGATCAGAGAGGGATGMACCCTCGGCAGGATGCTCTGGCCCAGGGAAGGATGGGTGTGTGTGTGTGTGTTGAAGCCCTGTCCTGTGCATTGGCACATCCATGTGACACATCCATGTCACATCCTGAGGCTCCCTGGGACAGAGGTGTCACCTGTTCTTTGGCCACCCCTCCAAAATAAGATCTTTTCAGGATACGGGGACCAATCCCAAAGTGATACGACTTCTTTTTCAGAAAGCAGGGTCCAATCCCTAAGGGATGGTGCTGCACATCTTCCCTCTGCCCAGCAGGACCCATCCCAAAGCCACCTGAGCCTTGCCCACCGCTGTTCCCTCCACCCCACTGCAGGAGCTGCCCTTGGGCTGAGCCCAGAGCCTAGCCCAGGAGGGTGGTGCTGCAGTGATGGAGGCCTGGCAGGTTGTCCCCAAGCACAGAGCTCCTGGTCACTCCAAGCCCTGTGAGATAATTCTCCTGCCTGGGCCATGGACACGTGAGCTGAAAACCCCCTCCTGCCCACCCTGGGATCTGGGAGCTTAGGTGCTCCTGGGCATCCCTGGGTGGATGGGGAAGRCTGGGGTCAGATTGGGGCTGGTGGCCACAGAGGTGGGTGAGGAGGAGGCAGATCAAGGGCTGGAACATGCGGTGGGTGAGAGGCACCCAAAGCTGGAGTGCACCGGTGGCAGGAGAGGGTTTGTTCTGCAGGGTGAGTGCTGTGCTTAACCCCAGAGATGTCCTGGGTCCAAACAGGCTTTGGTACTGCACAGTGACCACACAACCCCCCAGAGCTGTGGGCTTGGTCCACCYCTCCAGGAATTCCTTCCTTCCCCGAGGGTGGCCCTGCTAAGCCACGCTGCTGCTGTCAGCACAGACACAGCCAGAACAGAGCAGCTGAGGACTGTGAGAGGGAGRGGAGTCTCCCACCCCCCTCCCCAGCATCTCTGCTTCCCTTGTGTGGGCAGAGGCACAGGGGGATCTTGGCACCCTGCCTGGCACAGGCAGCCTGGACAGACCCTGGGGGATGAGGGGATGTGGTACCTCTGGGTCAGCTTGTCAATGAAGCGGTTGGTGAAATCCTTCACTTGGGTAACCAGATCCCCAAAGGGTTTCACCCTCAGGGCAACGCTCTCCGARGTGTCCAGCACGAAGAACAGGTCCACGGGGCAGTCTGGGGACAAGCAGAGGGGCCGGAATCGCTGCTGTGTCCCCTGCCCATCCCAGGTGGAACTCCCGCACTGTCCACCCCATTTTCCTCCTAGCAGGCCCCCAGGATCTGGGCCAAGGCAATGCTTTCACRCACTAACCCCCTTGGTATCAATAGAAAGCAAGACCACTTTTTCAGAAAACATTATTTTGTGGCATTTAGCACTTCCCTACACTTTCTTCCCTGTTTCCATTCAAAGGATATCTTTGCAAGACCTGTACTATTTATTGTGCCAAATAACATGCAGCTGCAGAAATCACTTTAAAAAAATTAGCAATTAAAGCAATAAGAAACAATCTTCTGACACATCCTTTCAAAAATAAAACTTTAGGAAAAAGCAGTAACAAAAACTTCCCTTAAGCRCCAGCATCAAGTCCAAAATAGTTCAGAAAGCTGGACTGGTATCAGCTGTTATCCCCCCTCTCCTGCAATGCCAGTGCAACTGGTAACTCCTGGGCAACCAGAGCCAAGGAGAAAGAGCCAAAAACTACAAAAATGGGTACTTCTTGCAGATCCTCTCTAATCCCACTCCGGTCCCTCAGCAAGCCCAAATCTGCGGTGTGCTCAGCAGCAAAGGCATCCGCCCGGGAGGGATGCAGCAGCCAGGYTTCTCTGCTATCCCGAGAAGGAAAAGAAC
This sequence comes from Malurus melanocephalus, assembly GCF_030028575.1. Lineage (NCBI taxonomy): Eukaryota > Metazoa > Chordata > Aves > Passeriformes > Maluridae > Malurus > Malurus melanocephalus. The sequence goes on from NW_026623601.1 coordinate 71,314, forward strand.
CCTGGAAAGCATTCCGGCCTTACCTTCGGCGCTCGGGACTTGGGAGATGATTTCGGGGCGCTGAGCAGACGAGCCCCCCCACAGGAGGCCGGCCGGGAGCAGCAGAGTGAGCAGAAAGTCTCGCAGCCTCATGGTTCTGGGCTCAGATTACCATCGAGCTGGGTCCGGGAAAAAAAACAGGGAAGGGGAGAACCCGGCAGCCGAGCGAGGCCCCGCTCCGGAGGCGGGAGTCGCTGAGGATATTTTGTTTTACCGCTTTCCCCTCGGTTTCCGTGGGAGGAAGAGAAGGCAGGAGGGCGAGGGTGAGGAGGAGACTCCTCCAGCCCGAGGACGGAGGGAGGGATCAGGCGCTGTGAGTCAAACTCAGGAAGCGTTTCTCCTCACCCTCCTTGTGGATGTCACTGCAGCCGCGATGGCCACCAGGCCACCGGTGCCCGGGATGTCACCGCAGCGTGCCCGGGATGTCACTGCAGCCACAATGGCCACCTGGCCACCGGTGCCTGTGACCCCGGGAGCCCCCAGGGAGCCCTGGAGCAGCCARTGCCCAGCGCTGGGGCTCGGCCAGGGGGCTCGGGGCACCTGCCAGTGCTTCCCTCTCAGCTCCTGGGCCAGGAGAACGGGGTCAGGGGGACAGGCACCCCATGGCATCCCAACCTGCCCCAGAGCTGAGCACCTTCCCACTCTGTAGGATGGCAGGAAAGCCTGAGCACCCTACAGCGAGGCACCCCAGGGTGGTATTGACCATCTGCTCTCTGTGGCCAGAGCTGGAGACYGTCCTGGAGAAGTCCCAGATTCTGCCAACCCCCCATCACAGCAGGGGCAATAATTACAATACTTGCTCTGCACAGGCAGGTGCATCAAGTAACGACTCTTTGGAGCACCCAAAATCAAGGGGAAACAATCTACAGACTGTGCTGGAGTGAAACCTCGTGAACCCAAAGTGTTTTGGGCACCATTTTTTGCTCCAGCACAGATTTACAGAATCACAGGAAGAGCTGAGTTGGAAGGGCCCRTCAGGGATCATYGAGTCCAACCAGGCACTGGGGTGTGAGGGCTGGGCTGAGCTGCACAGGCAGCACCGGGAGAGGACAAAACCTTCACAGCACCTCAAACCTGCTGAGGATGCTCTCCCAGAGGGCCAGCACGCCCAGGGAAGAGTCCTGCTGTGACACTTCACAGGGATCAGACATGGCCTGGCTTTCCAGCACACCTCCTCCAGGAGGGAGCTCTCCTGGGGTTTTGAAAACCAGCCAGCAGCTTCCAGARAGGGGCTGCTGGGAAGGGAGCTGTCTTGGTGCATCAGCTCAGCAGAACCATTTCCTCTCAGCTTTCCCTCACAGAGGATTATCCCAAGCTGCAGCAGCAGCAGAGCTGACCTCCCCCTCTCTGCAGGCAGGCAAAAGCAGACCCATCCCGGGAGCAGCTCTGCAGAGCTGGAGCGAGCCTGAGGCCAGCTGGCCATGTCAGCAAAGCTTTAATGACCATGGGATGGCCTGTGCAGGGCTCTGAGCAGCTGCAGCCTGTCAGACCCCAGGGAGCTCCTCCCACCCTGCCGGGGACCCCAATCCCTGCCTGGAACCCCARTCCCTGCCTGGAACCCCARTCCCTGCCTGAAACCCCAATCCCTGCCTAGACCCCCAATCCCTGCCTGGAACCCTTAATCCCTGCCTGGAGCCCAGCCTGGCCCCCCCGGGCTGTCACCAGGCACGATGTCCCAGGAGTCCTGACCACTGGAGCAGTGTCCAGCTTCCAGAGCATTTTAAATCATTCTTTCCCAGGTCTGTGGTGTTAAACCATGGCCAGCAGTGTCCCCAGGACACTGAACAGACGTTTCCTTGGAAAAGTGTGGGCTGATTTGACAGGAAAAGCCTGTTCCCAAGTCACTGGGCCTAGCAGTGTGCCATTATGTCTCAAATCCAAGAACATGCGCCTTTGAAAGATGTCCCGTCCCTTCCTCTTCAGATGGGCCAGGGAAGCTGAGCCCTGTGSTGTGAAGATGGGCCAGGGAAGCCCCTCCAGGGTGCCTCAGTACCCCAGGGGGTGGGTGTTCCCCTTCTCCAGCCCACAGCCCACAGCACTGCAATAAACGTTCAGTCCAATTCCAGACCAAACCTGGTGCTGAAAAAAAAAAAAAAAAAAAAAAAAAAAAAAAAAAAACAAAAAAAACCAACCAAAAAAACCCAAGGGAAGTGCACTCGGGACAGAATTTTTGCTTTTTCTCCTCACAGAGATTGAGAAAAGAATGAGTTTGCTCTGCTTTTCTGATATTAACTCTTTCATGTAACCTTTCTTCTCTTTAATCAAATCCAGTTGGAATAYTGTGCTTCCATAGCTGCTCTCCCACCTCCCTGCTCAGTCCTGTGCTATGGGAGCAGCCGCGGTCTATGCCAGCCACAAACCCCACTGGAGAGAACGTGGTTTGTGCTGTTAATTCAGCTTCCCCCAGCRGATCTGTGCAGGAGGAGGCACCGGCGAAACCCCTCTGGGCAGGAAAACCTCACCTCTCCTGGGGTGCCTCGGGGACAGGCGGCAGCAGAGGAGGGTCCTGCATCCTCCCGCCCTCACAAGCACCCAGGGGACAGACAGCCCATCCTCCAGACTCCTCGCTGCTCCTCCAAGCGGCCCCTTGGCACCCTTTCCTTGCCGAGGGCTCGCCCCAGCCCCGGCAGCCCCAGCCCGGCCGGGACACGGTGCCTCCCCGAGCCGCTGACCCGGCACGAACTGTCCTGCGCTGCTGCTGGCCAGCTGCCTCCGAGCCGGCCGGGGGGAGCCTTCCCTCCCCTGCAGCACCCTTTGGGGATGCACTCTTCCCTTTCCAAGACACCTCGGGGCCGGTCCAGCTGAGATTTCCATCCGTCCAACACGCGCAGGGTGTGAGCGTCCCCCCGCCACGCCACCCTGCTGACCCCTTCCATGCACCGCCAGGACACAGCCAGGACACAGCCAGGACACAGCGCTGTCCAGCGGCAAATGCCGTCCCCACACCCAAGATGGTGCCTGCTGGGTTAACGCTTTCCCCATTACCTCACGCTGGCCCCCGTTCTTATGGAAAAACCCAAAGCATCTGGTAACGATATTTCCCTAATGGCTGTCTGGGTCTGCGGGAAAGCTTGGCTCGGCTTCTTAGGAGCGACGGGAGGGGAGGCTGCGGATGCGGCGTGGGAGCGGCAGGAGAGCAGATAACGCTCTCGGGATCCTTCTCCTGGGCCACCCCGGCGCTTTGCAGGATCCTCGGCTCGCAGGGGAGCCCCGGGACACCAGGATGTCACACTTTGGGGACACCAGAAAGGGCCTCCCCACTCTCTCTTCCTCCTCTGCACAGTGGAGGCTTGAAGGTGGGCAGCAAAATTCACAGTTTATCACAGGGATAACCCACCCCAACCCAGAACTCGCACGTGTCTGGCAAACCCCCAGAGGCTCCCGAGAGCCCCTTCCCAGGCTGCTTCTGCTCCCATTTTTATTAAGCACGGGTGTTATGTTATTTTACAGCCCAGTCGTGCAGGCTCCGGGCGTGGCTGTGCCCTTCCCTGGGATGCAGCGAGGCACGCAGCCCGGCTCCCTCCGGAGCACAGCCCCATCCAGCTGCAGCCTTTTCCTAGAAGGATCAAACGAGTCAGCCACCCTGCCTGGCAGGAATGCCTTCCCAGCCCACTCCAGGCAGTGCCAGGCATCCTTCTGGGATCTTTCACAGACAATGAGGAGCAAATGTAAATCGTTCAGCCGTGGAGAACGGGAATGGCTTTCAACAGAAAGCAAGTTTGGATATGTGGAAGGAATTCTTTCCAGTTACAGTGGCCAGGCCCTGGCACAGGGTGCCCAGAGAAGCTGTGGTTGCCCCTGGATCCCTGGAAGTGTCCAAGGCCAGGCTGTACATTGGAGCTTGGAGCACCCTGGGACAGTGGAAGGTGTCCCTGCCCATGGAAGGGGTGGGATGGGATGGGATTTCAGGTCACTTCCAACCAAACCCCCCGTGATTCTGTGATTGCTCTCCTCTATCCTGTGTCCCCTGCTCTGTGCAGCAGATCCCAGCTGCAGCCAAGGCAGTCTCTGCAGGGTGTGAAGGGAACCAGGACACATCTCCCTGCACTGCTTTGTTATTGTTTCAGGGCACAGCCAGAGGTGAACAGGCTGTTCTGATCCCCACTCACCCTCCCAGCAGGGAGCCTTGGATCTGCAGCCAGCACAAAGGGCAGGGAACAATGGACAGGAGTGCGGAGCCTCTGCACCCTTAAATGCCTTCAGTGGGGCACAGAAGCTCCCTCTTCCAGCTGGTGAGTCTTGCAGAGGTTAAACCAGGCGGTTCACATCCCTCTGCATCTCACCCTCCAGCCTGGGCAGAGTTCTGCCCTCGAGGGTGAGGAGAAGGGTGAACCTCACACCCTGCCCGCCTGCCCACAGCCCTTCTGCAGGGCCAGGCAGGGGCAGGGGTGACGTGCACTCGGACAATACAATTCGAATGGAGAAAAAAAGGTCAAAATGGGAGGTTTTGCCTGAGTTTCACCATGGGGCCAAGGGCTGGGTGGGCAGTGCCAGCCTCTCCTGGATGGGCTGCAGATGGAGACCCTTGCTGCATCGGGGCAATGTGCAGGGCTGGAGCAGCTCTCTGGCTTCTCCTCGAGTAGAAAGGGAGCATCTCAGAGAAAAACCATGCCCCAATGTRTCCAAAAATAGCYCCAGGGCTGCTGCAAGGCCCAGGGYTGGCACTTGGYGGGCTGGTGGGGCAGGATAGGGAGCCTGCATCCCGATGGATGGCTGGGCTGCTCCCCGGGGCCCGCAGTGACTCACCCTCGCTATGAACACGTTTTCCCCCTGGATAATGAATCCCGGCCGGAGCCGCGTTTCGGGAAAGCTCTGGATCCTCTTTGCAGTGCTGCCCCCATCCTGTTCCCCCTCCCCTCCTGGCAGCCCCACTCCCATGTGGGATCATTTCCTGATGCTGAGTGGAGCCAGGGCTCTGAGGCCCATTTTCCAAACCCTGCTCTGCCTCAGGGGCTGAGTTTCCCCGTGAACCGTTCTGGGGTTTTGTGCACCCCCAGCACCGCACCCCGCTCCCYGCGGATGCTCCAGGACCCAAACCAYGGCTCCCCAGCCTCATCCCGCTCACCACCGAGAGCGCCTCGAGCAACAAAAGCTTTATTGCGATGACACAGACACGCCACGAAATACATTGCAAAGCGGCAGGGGCGATGAGGAAGCGCAGAGAGGGGCKGTGGGAAGCGCTGCACGCCGGCTGCAGGCTGCTGTCCTCCCGAGAGCCGCTGCCCCGGCACCCCGGGCCCACCGCTGCCCCTGCCCCGGCCGAGRGAGCGGGGTCTGGGCAGCCACGGGCAGGGGGGCTCGGGCAGCCGGCCCCGAGGGGCCACGAAGGAGCGGGAGAAGCTGGCGGGAAGCCGGCGGCGTCTTCGGAGGGGGCTCAAGCGTCGGCCGCTGGCACCGCGTCGGCTGCGGCGCTCCGCTCAGGCGCTGAAGGTGCTCCTCCCGTGGGGGTCAGGGTCTGCAGAGCTGGGGGGCAAGCAAGGCACAGGGTCAGGGCTCAGCCAGGCTCCGGTGCCTCCAGGCTCCCGAGGCCGCTGCAGCACCCTGGGCAGCTGTCCAGCACGGTGCCACAGCCACCCCCATCCCAAAGCRAGGCCGGAATGGCCGTGTCCATGCACAGCTCTGCCACACCACAACAAACCTCCCTTTTTTTTCTGTGGGAACCCACACACAAACGCATCCCGCGTGAGCTGGGCTGCCAGGTGAGCCCGGCTGGCTGCCTGGCCTGCTGCGTGTTTGCCTCACCAAGTGCTGAGAGCGGCTTTTTCGGAGCTTCAGAGAAGCCATCCCAAGAACACACCGAGGCTGCTGCTGAGCTGAGGCTCTGCCCTTCCTCTGCCCTACAAACCCATGGYGAGAGCTGGCTCTGCTGGACCCCATCAGCGAGATTTGGGGGTGATGGCAAGGGCCCTGCTGTGCTGGGGGTGACGAGCAGCTGGGAGAGGAGAGCTGGGGAAGGACACTCACCCCCACACMGACTCTGCCTGTGCTGCCCCGCACCATCCTCTGCCTCCAGAAATTACCCAAATACGTGGAGGGGAGATCTACTTGCAGCAAGAATAAATTCTAGTCTGAAAATTCGTTTTAAGCGTAGGGATGGCGGTTCATATTGGGTTTGCATCTTGAGCTGGGTTTTTACTGACAGCCCCTCTGCAGCGCTCCTGTGAGAGATTCGGGAGTGCGGCTGCGTGCTTGGCAGCACACAGCAGCATCCCTCGGGGAAACCCAAGGGAACAAAACCACATCACCAGCTGCAGCAGCAGCCTCWGGTTACATCTCTGCAATGTCCTCCCACCAAAAAAAACCCCACACCGCTAACTGGGTGCTTTTGGGTGAGCACATCACAGCCCACTCCCCCTCACACTGGGAAATCCTGTTGGGTATCCGCTGTGGTTTGATCCCAAGCTTTGCACGCAATCCTGAGCTCTGAGCGATGCTGCCCTGTCCCTCCGTGCTTGGGGTACCTGACCATGCTGCCAGCTGTCTGGTGGCCCATCACCACCGTGTACACACTGCATCTCACAGCCCTGCTCTGTGCCACCCGGCTCATGGGACACAGCAGAACCCAGAGGAGCTGCAGAGCCAAGCGCCGCTCATCCCGTTTGATCCGGGTCCTGTCGGATATTTCTGCAGGGATAAACAGTGGCACTGCCTGCAGGGAGCCAGGGCACAGCGCTCCRAGAGTGCTCCCAGAGCGCTCCCAGTATTCCAGTCCTCAGGCACATCCCCCGGCCTGTCCTTTCAGGATCAAAGCAGTTCCTTTCAGAACCAGCCCGCGTGTCTGAAATCTGATTCAGTGTGGGGCTCAGACCCGCAGCCTCCTCCCGCTGCTCCGTCCTCATCCCCATCTCCCATCTGGTTTTGCTCCCCACGTGCAGAACGGACTCGATCGTCATTTCTGGGAAGACACATCTCTGCGGTTAAACTGCCTAAACACGGCTCTGGCCTTGCACTTGGCTGCGTTTAGTCTGTGGGATGCTTTTGGAGCGATCTGGAGCCTCGTCTTCCCCTTTGCAGGACGCCGGCGCTGGGGCAGAGTGGGCGGGGGCCGCACATCTGGAGCGGAGGGAGTCGCACATCTGGTACAGTCAGTACTTCCTCAAAGCCGCTGCCACGTTCCCCCTTGGCCGGGGGCCTGGGGCTCGCTGCAAGCACAGATCGGGATCTGCAGCTGCGTTCTTGTGGAGGGGGAAGCACAAATATCCCTCTCAGCAGAGTCCCGGCTCCCTGCAGCACCCAGCGCGGGCGCAGGGGGATGGCACGGGGACTGTGACCTTGCTTCGAGTCACCCCCCAGTGCTGCCGGTGACGGCACAGAGCACAGGGATGGACACTCTCGGGACCTTCCCAGCCAAACCTTGTCCTTCTGCCAGCCCCGGTGGGCTTGGGCCACCGTGGCCGCACATCCTTGCCCGTGTGGGCTGGGGTCGCTCCACGGGGGTCCCAGCAGCGATGGGAGGGACRCGGTGCCAGTCACCCGCTCGCTGGGTGTCACCGTCAGCAGTGTCGGGGACACGCAGAGAAACACAGACACGCATTMCCTTCCCAGCAGCGAGGGACAGAGCAGCGGCTGGAGGCATCCCGGGGCTGCTCGCATCCCGGCGGGAGCAGGGAGSGGGAAAAGCTGGGCAATGGGGACATCTAGTGACCGGCCAGAGGCGCTGGGGACCGGCTACTGCCCCACCAGGCGGGGCTGGGGGCGATGCCTTCCTTCCCTGTGGCCGAGGAGGAAACGGGGTTAAGCATTCATCCCTGCCACACCACGCAGAGATCCCCCAGAARCTCTACCTCTGCCGGCAGCGGAGGCAGGAAATTACCCTTGCTAATGGAGCATAAGCCGGGAATTAGCATAATTAAAAGTGACTAGCATGGATGCATAACAAAACCCGGAATAACAGCTCAAAGAGAGGATGAAATTTAAAGAGTCTCCCCGGTGAAAGTCACTTTCCCTCAGGGGAAAYGGTCTATTTTGTCTGCCTTGTTTTGTACTAGATTTGCAAATRCAATCCAGGAGGGAAAAAAAGCACAAAAACAATACTCCAAACAGTTTTGGGAGCATGGCAAGGGTATGCAGGGGGATTGGAGACCTTCAGCTGAGGGCACAGACCTCAACCAGTCCCTCTCTGATGGAGACTCCCACACTCCAGGGCAGGGAGAGGCAATGGACCAATACTTTTCAGCCAGAGCCAAAATTTCTCCCTAAATAACTCATTCCCCAAGAGTTTGACCGAGTTGGTGCTTCCAAAAATATTGAATTGCTCTGGCTGGATAACATGCATTGTTTTGGGAGAAAAAAAAAGCAATGTATTAAAGCTATTCTGTTGATCAGCTGGACCATTCACCTTGTATTAAATATTTACCCCAACATCAGAGATTTTTCCCAGTGGTAAGGCTGTGGATGCACCACCACAGTATTTTAAGTTCATCCAAAATGGAAACCCAAGACCTATCACAAATCAAAGCAAAACACTGAAGCTCTTTCCAAAGAAAACAGCAAATCTCCTTTTGAGCCATCCCAAAGAAATCAAAGCTGAGTCTGATACATTCCTTGCGATTTTGTTGTTATCCTTGCTGCCATCAGCATGCTCCCAGGAGATGCGGCCATGCTTTCAACACCTCTTCCTCCAAACCTCACTCAGGCCCAGATGATGATGCATAAGCTGATTCCCACATAACACTGCGGTTTCATCCTTTCTTTTTTTTTTTTTTTTTAATTTGCAGAAGACCCTTGGCAATTTGACCCCCAAGGAAGAGCTGCAAAGTCAAAGGGAGTGCCTGAAGGAGGGTTGCTTTGTGGCATCCTGTGAGCTGGACTCGATGATCCTTGTGGATCCCTTGAGCTGAGGATGTTCTGYGATTCTGTGACTGTACAGAACTCCCGGGAGGTGGCCAAGGTGGCTGCTGCTGCTTGGATTGCCCCTGTGGCCACATCCAGCATTCCCTGGTGTCTCCACGAGCACAGATCCTTGTGGCAGCACGAGTCTGACACGACGCCTCAGACACCCGCAGGGTGCCAGAGCAACATCAGCCTCTCCTCCTTCCCCACCGATTSCTGGGGTGCCTTTTCTGCAGCCTGGGAGYGGCTGGGCTGGGGCTGGCGCCCAGAGTGGGTTGATATCCGTGGGTTTGCCGGCGTGGGGATGGGTGCTGAGGTCTGCTGCAGTCTGCTCCCCCTCTCTGCAGCMTCTGAGCTCCGCTGCATCTGGCAGAGCCGATCTGGCATTTTCTATTTCGGGCAGCGCTGTCTCAGTGGAGCTGCRGAAGGGCACGGGCAGAGCGCAGAGCAGCTCAGGGCAGCGGTGAAGCGCAGGCACCGCGGGCCCCGTGCTCAGGGTGCTGTCCTGCTCCCCTGCCTTCCCCACATGCACAAACCCCACTGGCCTGGCATGGATTTCCCAGTCTCGGTCATCGTGATTCTGCTGCTGCTGTGCCTCCATCAGCTCGTGAAGAAGCTCTCCTCGTGCTCCAGCTTGTCCTGGAGCCTCAGGCAGGAGCAGAGAGCGGCAGGACGGGCTGGCTCCCTCCGTGCACCGTCCCTCTGTGAGGGGGCAGCAGCCCGGGCTGCTGTGGAGGGTGGAGGCAGTGGCATGGGGAGCTTTTGCCATGGCTCACCCCCAGGCTGCCAGGGGGGCTATTGTCACGCTGGCTCTCACACAGAGCTTTCATTCTTCCAACAGGAAAAGCCCTTGTTCTGCAGCAGAGTGAGGAACAGGAGAAGATGAGCAGTGCCCGCTGCCCACAGCTGGCTCACCRCCTTGGCAGGTGGCTCCGTGCCTGTGCTGGCCACTTGGCAGCTGGAGGAGCCCCACTTTGTGCCTCCCTCCATCCTCAGTRTTGGAAAATTGGCACGAACACAGAGGGCGAGTGCCAGCAGAGGCTACAGCTCCACCTGAACCCCTCAGCATTCCCCACAGCACCTGTGCTGTTCTGGACGGGGCATCAGGGGATGCCCTCAGCCTTTGTGGCTGCTGGGCCATCCAAAAGGCACAGCTGAACCCAAAGAGCCAGGGAGAGCAGAGCAAGAGGCTGAAGACAGAAGCAAAGCACCCTAGGGAGGATGTGGGAGCACTTTTCAGCACAGAGGTGGAACTCCGGAGAGCTGAGTGTGCACAGGTTTGGGGACACCTGGGCTGAGCAAACCCCACTGCTCAGCGGCACCACCTTCACCTTCCCGGGCTCCTGGGCCCCKCTCTCCTCCCTGCCAGCTCCCTGCTGGAGCCCACGACCCCTGCCCCCAGGGTGCAGTGGGATCCCGACACAGCCCTGTGTGAGCACTGAGCAGGTGGTGCTGGACACAGGAGGAGAAGGGGTCCGGCATCCCGGCACGAGCAGAGTGGGAGCTGCCAGCAGTGCCTGCCAGAACTGAGGGTGGAACWGAGGGAAAGGCCACCAAGCCTTGGGGCTTACCTGCAAAAACAAAGTATTTCCCTTCCCAAAGTATTCCCCTTCCCAACGTATTTCCCTCGGGGTACAATGCAAAATGTACTGTGCRGCTGCTTCAGCTCTGTGGGGACATGGTGGGACATGGTCCCCTCATTGCAGTCTGGGAAAAGGGACAGTCAGGGATCAACAGACAGAAAACAGGCGTTTCCCTGTTTGAGAGGCAGGAGAGAGAAGAAAAGCCTGGAAGTAGAAGGCAGGGCTGGGCAGAGAGGGTCTTGGGGAAGGGTGTGGGGCAAAGACATGGCAGATCCGTCCAGACAAGGGGCAGTGAGAGATGCTGGTTGTCACACTGTAACTTATAAATTAATCTTAGGGAAAACCAAAGGATTATGCAAGCCAAATACTCTTTCTTTGGAAAAAAAAAAAAAAAACAACAAACAAACAAACAAAGCATGGAGTTACTCAGGAAGCGCATTGCTTGTGGGGACCTTCTCTAAAAAAAAAAGAAATTTAAAAAAATGATGAGGGTGATGATAAATAATAACAATAACAATAATAATTAATAATAGTAATAATAATAATAAAAATAAAAATGGAAATGAAGAACTCTTGCATGCAACCCCCACCTTCCCTCCAAGCAGCTAAAAAGGTGTGGAAGGATGCACAGGGAAGGACGGGGCCAGAATTGTCGGGGCAACCCAGGAGAAAAACAGTCGGAGCCCATCRGTACCAGAGCTGCACAGACATTTATTGAACACAAACAACGACAAACACAGCCGGCTCACAGAGCTTCCTGAGCTATCGTCCAAAGGGTTTGCTCATGGGGATTGCCAAAAGAGTGCTTGCAAAGGCCCCTGGGGGTGTGAATCCCATAGAGCTGAGTTCTGCCCATTTCCAGGTGCTCGTTAGTTTAAGAAAAAGGAGCATTTGTGTGTGTGTGTGTGTGTGTGTGTGTGTGTGTGTGTGTGTGTGTGTAGTTCCTTTAGTTCAGAAGGGAAAGGGCTTGTCTGGACCGTGCCATGTTCCAAGAAAGAAGCCCTGCGGGTGGACCCTTCCCAAATAACAGGGGGTGGAAACCACACCCTTACCCCGAGGGCGGGGGCGTGAGGTGGCAAAGGTGAGCCAGGACAAGCGAGAGGGAGCACCAAAGGGAGGAGGGTGAGAGAAGTTGAGTCATTTGAAGCACGCACAGCTCTGGGTGGCATCACGCATGTCCATAGGCTACAGAAAGTACCGCCAAGGTCAACTCAAACGTGTAGGTAGCTACGCTAGACTGACACTAGAGACCCCGTCAGCGCCTGGAGTCTCGCCAGTGAGAGAAAAAAACCGGCGCCCCCCTCCCCCCTCCCTCGTCCCCAAAAAGCAGATGAAGAATTAACACCGTAACGCTGAAAACAAGGACCATAACCAAAGAGCTTGGGAGCAGCCTCGGGAGCACAGATTAAAGAGCTCGTAAAGAAACGTTCCAGTGTGTGCATATGCCCGTGTGTGTTCGTATATATATATCTATATATCCGTCAGTAAAGAAAAGAGTATCTGTGGAGGCAAAGGGAAGACGGTAAAAGTACAGGCAGTACAGGCTGGGTGGAGTGCCGGTGGCTGGAGAGGGTCGGGTGGTGCGGAGTGGAGGATGGTGGGTGGAAATTAGAGTGCGCCCATTCCAGTGACCTCAGACGTCAGCCTAGAATAGACAGGGGCAGAGAGAGGGGTGGGGGGGAGACAAAAAACAAGCGCTTAATTACCAGAGCAGAAAAGAAAACGAAGACCCTGAGGGGCAGCGCTCCTCCTCTCGCCCACGAGGTGGACAGAGCACCACCGGGTGGCCTGGGGGGTCTCCTGTGGAAGGCACGGGCGGGGGGCTGCAGCACAGAGCCAGCGTAAGGTGGTGCCCTTTGCTGTCACCGYGTGTCGTGGCAGGGATGTCACCCACCAGAGCTGCTGGCAGGAGTCACCCCGGAGCACGACTTCTCTTCCAGCAGCATCCCTCCCACGGGGGACGGGCAGCTGTGCCAGCTCCCCCGGCTGCTTCGTTTTGCTCTGGTTTGGAAACTACGGGAGAGGCTGAGCCCCATCCTGCCCCCCTGCCAGGGCACCTCCACACGGGGGGGCAGCTCGGCCAGCCCTTCCCAGCAACGAAGAGCCGCTTCTTTTTCTTTTCTTTCTCTCTCTCGTCTAGGGAAGTGGGGGGCGGGATTGGCAAGGGTCTGCGGGGAAGCCGCTCAGCCATGCCCGTCCCTCACCCGAGCGGGTGGAGAGATGCCGCGGGCATGGGCAGCGGGGTAGCGGGGCGGGAGGGGATGGCGGGGGTCCGCTGCGGATCGGGGCTCGGGAGGGTTGGGTGCAAGGAGCAGAAAGCACATACAGACCTCAGCGGTGCTCCCAGCCCACACCCCAACAAGCATCAGTCGCCGCCGGCAGCCCCCCGTCCTCGGGGCCCTGCCTGCAGCCTTCCTCCCGGGCGCATCGGGGCCGGCGGCGGGTCGGCACGGCATCGCTCCTGCCCGGGCTGCGGTGGCTCTGCCAGGCGGGTGCAAAGCTACCGGAAAGGTCCTGTATCCCCTCAAGCTCGCTATCCACGAGTCCACGGCAAACGGGGCTGAGCGAGCAGCCCGGACACAGCTCGGGTCCCCCAGCTCATGTCTCCAGCTACGCCTCCCCTCGCCGTCCCTTGCCGGTCCCCAGGGCACGGGCTGCGTCCGCCCCCAGCCAGGAACCCTCGGCCCCTGCCAAGTCCTGCAGTGCCAAGCTTTTCATGGTGAAAAGGAAGCAGTCAGGCCGTTCCCGTGTCTTGCGTTTATTGGACCGGTTATTTTCACTGAGTGCAGGACAGCTTTTGGGAGGCCTGGAAGCGCGTGGAAGAGGCAGTAAGYGACGCTGGGATCCCAGCAAGCAGGTCCCAAGTGATGCCTCCCTGCCACCGGCTCGGCTCTGCTCCTGTCCCCGTCCCCTGCCTCATCCACAGGCAAAGACGGCGGCAACTTTGCCCACCCGCCAGCAAAATCCTTGAGCGAGGATGGGCGGGCGCCCGGCGCGTCCCGCGGCCGCTCCCGGGCCCGGCCGAAGCGCCAGCCGGGGGAGATGTCCTGCCGGCGGCGTCTGTCCCCGCTCAGAGCTCTCAGCAGGACACCGTCCGTCCCAGCCGGCCTCGGGCAGCCCCCGCTGGCCCATGGTGCCTGCAGCGCGGGCTGCTCCCGGCGGGACGGGCGGGCGGCTCGGGAGGCGGCGGAGGGTCTCACCTGGCGTTGATGAGGTACTGCGCAAGGCTGATGTTTGCAGGGGTTCCTGTGATGGTAATTTGGCGCTCCGATGACCCTTCYGTGGCGTTGGCGATTTTGATCTGCGCTCCCGACATCTGCCGAATTTCATTGATTTTGGTCCCTTGGCGTCCGATTATGCAGCCTATTAGCTAGGAAAGAAAGCACGGAGGGAACGTCTGAGAGGCGGCAGCTCTGGCGGTCGCCGGCAGGACACGAGCACACCTGGGACCACAGTGACCTTAATGCTCATGAAAACAGGACAGGGACAGCCCGGGGGAATCCCACCTGTGCTCGAGCACTGTCCTCCAAGGACACATCCAGCGACCTGCCCTGCTCTGCTCCTCGGGGGGAAAGTCTCCATGATCTGCACGTGGTGCTCAGCACCCTGGAGGGCTTCAAGGAGGGCTCATTTCACTAATAATAATAATTTGCATGTTCTAATGAACGGCCAATGTTCTGCAAATACTTAACCCCTTGCCGGTCACAGCAAACCCAAGGTGGTTTGGATGTGTCACTGGAAGGAAACAAGCCTGCTGCCTTACCTGGGGACCGGCCAACCCCAGGAGCCCCTTCCTCAGCTGGTGCAGTGACCCCARCCCTCATTTCATCTATCCCACTGCCTCTGTAAGGCCCTCTAACTCCTTTGGTGCAATCCAGTGGCTCACCAGCGTGCCCAGGAGAGCACCACGTGGCTGTGGCATAAACAGGGAAAGGTGGACCCTACCTAAAACACCTCTTTCACAGTCTTGTGAAAAAATCAGAGCCAGCTGGAGGTTTGAATTTCCTTAACTGTCCAGCCCTTGGATTTCCTCAGTGGTCCTCAGTGGCTTGAATTTCCTCAATGGTCTTTGCTCACTTGCACTTTTCCCTTTAAGGCATCTCCAGAGCTCAGTGACACAGAGACATCCAGCTCAACCAACACAGGCATGAGGCGCTCTCCATGCCCTTTCCRGCCATCTTTTCCAAGGGCATTTTATACATGGGACGTCCATCTCGGCAGCTGATGGATTTCTGCCACGGTAGAAGTAAAGACGATTGCTCCTCCCAATATTCACTGATCCTTTGGTCAGGCCAGGGGGCTGCCAAGGTGGTTTGTCCCAAACAGACCTGAATGCACACTGGAAGGGTATTTTCCACTGTCTCAGGGCCTGTGGTGGGGTSTTCAGCCCTTCCAGGTCTTCACAGCACAGGAGTAACTCTGAGATGCTTCAGCAAATGAAAATCTGCTGGGGAGACCTGAGGAACAAAACTTTAGGCAGATGCTCAGCTACACCCAAGCTGAACCACATTCAAGTTTCTCCTGACTGTCAGAGGARTGGCAAGATGGTTTTCATCAGATTTCCTTCACATTGAAACATGCTTGGTGACTCTCAAAGAAACCCAAACCTGTCCTCTGCTTCCTGAGAAGGGTGGCAGTGGGTGTTTAAAAGCCTTTGAAACAAGAGTGGAGAGAGCTAAGGAGGAGTTTTTCAAGATGCAGGCGATGACATTGAATGCCTCCCAGGTCAGGTGAGAGCTGGGTCTCTGGTGAGTGAATGCTCCAAGTGCTCCTGGGTTCTCAGAAGTCTCCTGACATCCTTTATTCCCATGTGAGTCCTTTTGCAAGGGGTCTCTTTGTATTTCTGAAGAGTCTTTGTTGCTGTGGTCCTCCATGCTCAGCAGATGCAGTTTTGGAAGCTCAGGAGCGCTTGCAGAGCTCCCTGAAGCCTCCCAGTGAAAGATCCTTGCTGGACAGGAGCAGGCTGGGGTCAGTCTCCCCCTGGCTCCTCTGCAGACCCCTCCCCTGGTGATTTGCCCCATGTGAAGCACCTCCAAAGCTTTCAGCYGGCAGATGCTCGGGGCTCCTGCACTCCCACATCTCTCGGGGGACRGAGGTCTCAGCAGAGGTGTCCGGCAGCCGCAGCCAGGCTCACTGCCCTTCCCTGGCACTGCTGGAGCCCACCCAGACACTCCTGATGAGGATGGGCTGCAGGTGCTTGTCASTGATGGGGACAGAGGCTGGATGCCATTCCCCTGCTCACCTCATCCTGATTTGAGCACAGACTGGGCCGTGGTGCACAGAAAGCAGTCCGGAAGCCAAGCGAGACATGTGGATCCTGGTGCTGGCTGTGTCCACCCCACCTCCTCCCCGCTGAGCAGCCCTGCCCAGCACAGCTCCAGCCTCCTCCCAGCAAACATCCCAGTCCAACACCCACTTCACCACAACCCTTCCGTCCCTAAGACCCCTAYGCTGCCTGCCAGCAGTACTGAGACGCACCATCTTTCAGACACGCGTGTGGCACTTTGTGGCATCAGCAATGTCATTTACTTACCTCCTCTTCACCCCCCACCCAGTCACTACCCTTGAGCTGGAACATCATCTGAGACCTGCCACTGCCTGATTAAGCAACTAAGAGTTTAATCAGGGCTGGCATGGGAGTTCTCTCCCTTTCCCAGTGCTGTCAACTGGGCATGTTTCATGAGCACCGAGTTCACTTGGAAGGAGTGGACCTAGGGAAGCTCCCGACGGGGTGAAGTCCGAGGGGCACCTTGTGCCACAGGCTGACCCCCAGTGGAGTGCACAAGGATGAGGGAACATGGGGAAGGGGCACTTCAAAGGATATTTAACAAAGCCATATGGCTGCAGCTTACAGATTATACATAAACATCCATGTGCACACACACCCRCACRCACAGACATGCCAAGGAAGCATTTGGATGTACTTACATCATTGGGAATGGTGAGTTCATGAGTACTGGCCGGGGGACTGGCATCCAAACCTGGGCAGATGCAAGGGAACAYGGTTAGAGCTGGCAGGGGCGCCGCGACTGAGCTCCGCTGCTTTCCTGCAGCGCTGCCAAGGCTGCGTCCTGCTCCRGGCTGGGAGGGGAGGGGATCACACACTCCGGGACAAGGAGGAGGAAGATGGTTGCTACCTGACTCTGCTGGAGCTGGGTGTCACCTTCCCTGCACCCCATGAGTGCCTCGCTTCCCACCCCACATCCTCCCAGAGGAGGGTGCAAGGCTCCAGCATCACCAAAGAGAGGTGGGTAAAACATTCCCACAYGCCAGCAAAACACATGCTGGCTGGGACACCCACCAGCCCAGCGGGAATGCTGTCCCTGCACCCTCCAGCCCTCTCTGGATGCAGCAGCATTGAGCTGCTGGGGTGTAAAGGCAGCTCGGTGCCCCAAAACCGGTGTCCCCAGGGGATCCGGCAGCACAAGTCCTTCACAAGTTAAAGCCCCACAGACTCTCATGCTGAATTTAAGCCAGACTGCTAAGACATGCAACCCAGCTGGTCCCAGGACCAGCTGTCCCTCTTACTACAAGGGAAAGCAGGATGAGCAGTATGGAGATTTAGATCCTGCTTCCCTGCAGAATTCCATGGYGAGGAGCGAAGGCAGCGGTGTGCTCCCCCCCAGCCTCTCCTGGATCAGGGAGAGCTCTCTCCTCCATGGTGGGAGCGGCTGGAGCCAGCAGGACCCTGAGTGTGCAGCTGCAGAGGTGAGAGGATACCATGCTGCAGTGCTCCCAGGTCAAAGCCTGCYTCTGCCACGGTTTTCCACATTAAATCACCTCAGCGCCGAAGCGGGGACGTCCTATGTCAAATCTGCAAGAAAGAACTGTCTGGTGGCTGTAAGGAATTTGCAGTAACTGGAAAAAATATCCTCTGATCCTTATAAACCACTGCTGAAGGCTTTTAAGAGCACGGGAGACTGCCAGGTCTGTATCTGTGGAAAGAGGGGGATAAGGATGTGCAGAATGAAGAAGCACAAGGAGGCTGGAAGTGCAGGGCTCCTGCAACACAAGACAGCAGCACCGAATTCCTCATGTATTTCCATGGAGGGCCTCAGCACTGAGGGACAGCAGCTCTGGGAATCTCTGATGTGCTCATGCATGATCTTAGGATGTGGGGAAATAAAGGTGGGGAAGCCCTGGCACAGCTGGGGCTGTCCCTGGATCCCTGGAAGTGTCCARGGTCAGGCTGGATGGGGTTTAGAGCAATCTGGCCTCGTGGCAGGGGTGGGACTCGATGGGCTCTAAGGTCCCTTCCAACCTGAACCATTCCATGATTCTGTGACTCYGTGATCCCTGTGCTTTCCTGAACAACATTTGCCTGCAAGAGGTCTCCTCACSAGATTTTTCATTTGGGAGCAGAGAGAGGAGAGGAAATGCAGGCAATAGTGTTGCAGATCCTCCAGCAGGCAGCCCTCTGCTGTCCATCAGCCCTKCCAGGGGAACTGATGCCAAAACCTGCACACAACAGCTCCTGCCCAGCTATCACACCACAGGCAATGCTCAGTGCTGGCTTTACAGCACACACCCTGTGCTTTGCACGCTGAGCCTCCTCAGTCTGGGGCAAGGTGGACTGGGCAAGGGTGGCCCTGTCCCTTGGCCATGTSTTACAAGGCTCAGCTCAGYGCTGAGGCATCCAGGGATCTTTGGRAATACAAGTCAAGCTCCACAGATAGGTTACATCCACCATCCCACACTCTGATGACATGGATGCTGCTGAAAGCCCTTGGGATAGCTGGTGCCATGATACTGCATCATCCCTCACAGCCTTCCAGGAATGGCCACATCCTCCCCCACTACCTAGAGACATTTTAGCACTCCCTGATATGACAAACAGTCCCCGAGACTGTAGAGAGGGTGTCAGGTGCTCTGGGTGGCCACCAAGGGCACAGGGGACATGCAGAGATCATGGCTGCACAGGTCGCTGTAATGAAATCTGCATTCCTGCAATCCTGTGGTGTGTCTATTTGGGCTACACTTGATTTCACAGTTAGGTGATGTCCCCAARCCTTTGAGGCACACGTGGGATGGCCGAGTGCCCCAGGTCTGGTTCACACTGCCTGYGTGCCTCCAGGTCTGGGGATAATTTCTCTGTGCAATGGTGGGAAACAAAAGACAGATGCGTTCCGCACGTACGGATGAATGTGGGGCATCTGACAGCAAAGCTTCTCCAAGGCTGCAGCCACGCTTTGCCTCCTCAGGGCCCTGTCCCACTAAAATCAAAACTCACCATGAATGGCTCGGAGATGGCTGGAGCTGCATGGCATGGCTGCCCCATTGGCATTTTTCTGTTGTTTCTGAGCAAAGTTTATGCAAAATTAAATGCAAGAATAAGGGCAATGACTCTGTTACCCAGACAGCACTGAGGGAGAGCTCATCACACCTGAGGGGCAGCAYAGATCTCTGCTCCCTGTGACCAGGGACAGCACCCGAGGCAACAGCATGGAGCTGTGCCAGGGCAGGGTCAGGCTGGAGAGCAGGGAAAGGTTCTTTTGTTCCCAGAGGGTGCTGGCACTGCCCAGGCTCCCCAGGGAATGGGCACAGCCCCAGAGCTCCAGGAGCGTTTGGACAGCGCTGCCAGGGTGGGATTGTTGGGGGATCTGGGCAGGGCCTGGGGTGGCACTGGATGATCCCTGTGGGTCCCTTCCAGTTCAGGACATTCTGTGCCTCCGTGGCAGTCACACACAAACATCACAACCCCAGGCAGTAAAGCCCAGGTGCTTTTCCTTTGACAGGAGAAYGGTGCTGCCCGATCTCTCCTGCCCACCAAGAAAACCTGCTGGCTCCTCCATGAACRCCACGACTCCTCTCGTGGAGCACAACAATGGCACAGTCCTATTTACGGGATATATTTCAGCCAAAGCCTGCTGACTTCCCTCCAGCTTTGTGTTTTACCTGATGACTGGCCCATCAGATTTTGAGCTTCTTCGGAGGAATGTAAGGGCAGCTTTTCTCCTGAAGAGCAAAGAAGAAACAGGTTTAATGCTTTTGCCTTCGAGGAGATAAGCAATGTCACTTCATCTAGGAAGCTCAAAATATGATGAACATACTGTCAGAAAAGTAATTTCCAACTTTAAGCATCTCCATCCCCTGTGCTCTATCTGCTTATCAGGTCACTGGGAACACGCCAGCCTTGGGGACAAGGCTCGGGCCACGCCGGGGCTGGCTGTCCTGCCATCAGCACAGCCCCTTCTGGCCACGACTCCTTCCCAGTGCGGGAGCTGTCCTGCCTGGCTCGGCACCGCTCCCCGAGGCAGCGCCCACGGCCGGCCCMAGAACACGCGGGGTCCGGAGCGGCGCGGGGCCGGGGACGCTGCCCCTTCCATGGACGGAGGGAGGGAYGGTGCTCATGGCTTCTGAGCAAAGCTGCCAGCGAGCCCAGGCTGAGAGCTCGCCCCTGAGGAYGGCAACCCCCAAAACATCCTCCACTGAGCTGCTCGTTAGCCTCTCCCCACAGATACTGTGACTTTTTACTCGCCCTGCTCATTTCCATTAAACAGCAAGAGTTTAGAAAGAGAGAGAAACTCTACAGGTAAGAGAAGGATATCTTGAAAGGGCGTGTGGGTACGTACCAGGGAAAGCGGGGGTGGTCTGTCCAAGGGGAGTAAAGGGGGTTTGCTGCATAGCCAACTGGTGGAGCTTGGTCAACTGCTGAGGGGTAGGAGGGACATTAGAGCTAAGAAGGTTATTGTCATAGAGTACAAGTCACACCGAAAAAGCAAGAACGAAATTATAACRGGAGAGGGGGAGAAAAAAAAAAGAAAGAAAACAAACTGAAAGATAAAAATAAAATTWAAAAAAAAAACAAAACAGGAAGCCATGGTGAGACATGGCAAAAACATTAGCAGAAAGGACTTGGCCTGGGTTTAGTGCAATAAAGCCCAAATCTTTGGCAGAAGTGCTTGGTCAGGGTCTGAAGTACGGTACCAGTGAGAAGCCCATTCTTAGCTCAACTCCTCTGCCTTGTGCAGGGCCAGCTGGTGGCATCACAACCAGCACCCAGGGACSCTCTCTATGCCACCAGAGGCTCATTGGCACCGTGTGCCCCCGCAGCACACGCTCCTGTGCTGTGCCCCTGACCAGCGTGCCTCCAGGACACGGATAAACTGCATTTCTCAATGGCAGCTCGTTAGGAACATGACAATTATGGGCTTCAGCCATGACCAGTAGGTATTTCAGATCCTTCCATCCCTTGTTGTGCCRGGCAGGTTTGGTGCCCGGTCAGGAAGTGGTTGTTTTATAGAGTTTGTTTGTTTGGAATACATTTTGTGCTCGCTTTTTTAGCTCCAAATTAGAAAATAAAAACAACCAAACAAACCAAAAAAACTAAAAAGACAGTAAAAGAAAAGAAAACAAACCAAATCAGGCTGAAGCCTCGCAGTGAGCAGGAGGGAGGCTCTTCATCTTTCACAGGTGCTCAGGGAGTTACATCATCCCCCAAACTCACACTGCTTGTTTTGCCCATCATCCCCAGCAATGGGGAGGAGGGAGTCGTAATTCCAATGTTTYCGGGACAACAAGACTCAAACACCTCCTTGCTGCTGCAGCAGGGCTGGGAGGGAGAGCAGGGAGGTCCGGCTGGCAGCGGTGAGGGGGAAATGCTGGGAAGAGCAGGAAGGGGTGAAACACCAGCAAATCCCTGGACAGGCAGCCYGGGATCCCTGTCCCGGCTGCAGAGRCATGAGGACATCCAGCCCRCRCTGGCTCAGGGGACAGGTGTCACCWCTCCACAAAAAGAGGYGCCTGYACATCTCTCTGTGCTTACTTCATCCATCTTTGGCTCATTTTAGCCAAAGGTGTGACACGATGGGCTCCTGCCAAAACACAGCCGTGTCCAGGTGAGACTGGGCATGGCACTGCTCCTGCAGGGAGCAGGGACATCAGCACCCACTGCTTTGTCTCTTCAGAACTGTTCTGTTTCCTACAGCTGCACCCTGCCTCTGGAATTCCTCATGACACCTGGTCCCAGATGAAACTTCTTTGCCCCGGGGGCTCCAACCGTGCCCTGGGACAGCGTCCTGCTTTCCCCCACTGAGGGAACACCAAAATCCATTCTAATACTGACCCAGGAGACCTTCCAGACACAGTCTGGATGGTGGAATTTAGCCAGCCCTGTAATTAGAGCAATAAACAAGCCTATGGGAGGAGAAGATGGCTGCAGCCAGGTGTCACAGAAAAAGCTGCTATGTCCATCTCTTGCAGCTCATCTTCCATGGTGGAGGCAGGGGATCCTCCCCCTCTGCTCTGGTCAGACTGTACCTGAGGTACTGCATCCAGCTCTGGGGTCTCCAGCACAGGAGGGACATGGATCTGTTGGAGCGAGTCCAGAGGAGGCCACGGAGATGCTCCAAGGGGCTGAAGGGGCTCCAGGAGAGCTGGAGAGGGACTTGGGACAAGGGCCTGGAGCGACAGGACAAGGGGGAATRGTTTCACACTGACAGAGGGCAGGGAAGGATGGGATATTGGGGAGAAATTGTTCCCTGGGAGGGTGGGCAGGCCCTGGCACAGGGTGCCCAGGGAAGCTGTGGCTGCCCCTGGRTCYCTGGCAGTGCCCAAGGCCAGGCTGGACATTGGGGTAGTGGAAAGTGTCCCTGCCTGTGGCAGGGGGGACAGTGAGATGAGTTTAAAGGGCCCTTCCAACCCAAASCAYTCAGTGAATCCATGATCCCGCAGCTCTGGGGAAGGCAGGCAGYGACACAGCACATCCCAAAGAGCCTGCAAAGCCCTGGGCAGTGCTGCAGCCCTTCCTGAGCCAGAGCTTCCCTTCCTGGRCTGTTTCTCCAGGGGAGAAAATCAAGGCAGGAGCGCACATGGGGCATTCAGAATCTTGCCCGCTTGACAAAAGGCAGCCACTAAACACAGATGCCTAAAACACATTTAAAATACCCTAAAACCACATTCTACACTGGATTCTGCACTGAACATGGTTTGAAATGACCAAGCATTGTAAGAACACCCTGACAGTAAGGATGGAGTGAGTGGCCCCCTGAAATCTGCTGGGAGTGGGACAGAGTGCAGCCAGCAAAATGTTTTATAATACTATATATATATTAAAAGTATTTTAATCCTGATGATCAGAGGAATACAGGGATGAGGAAAACACTAAGCTGTTGGCACAACTTGCAGAGAAAAACTGGGATGAAGACTGCACAAAGATCTACCCTAAATACACAGGTTATTTAGTATATTCTGCTTATGGAGCAAAAGCAAAGAGTACATAATTAGGAATATTTCTTATCAACCATCACAGCAGACTATTCAGAATACACACATCCTGGGTGTCACATGGAAAGCCAAAGCCTGGATTCCTCTAATTCCAGTGGAACCACTTCTCCTAGGATGAAAATCCAGCCTACAGCTCCCAAAAGATCCCAAAAGGAGCAGGCCTTTGTGGTACCAAACAGCCTTTGCCACCTTCTCAATGACAGAAAAAGTTAATTCTGTTTTTTAATACGCAGTGCACCCACTGGAAAGGGGAATGCTGAGCTGCATGGTGGGGTGGCTGGAGAAGGCTTTCCATGCTCTGCCACATTCTCAGCCCCACTGCAGAGCCCTGACTCGCAGCAGGAGGGACCCTCCACAGTGGAACTCGATGGGTGTTTCATCCCCTTGGACACACATCCAGAAAGTCACTGCTCTCTCCAAAAGCCATGACCAGAGCTGAGCTGCTGGCATGATGGTGCTTCACTGCTTTCCTCAAGGAAATCCTTCCAAGAGACTGATTTCCTGTTTCCATGGGTAACTGTAGGCACACACGCTCCCACTGATGATACCTACGTGTCCTTCCCCTGCCCTGCATGGCATCCAGGGGATCCCAGCAGCAGCAAAGCCCACTCAGAGCAGCTCAGAGCAGCTCCTGGCTCTGCCCCTGGGAGCCYGAGGCTGATGGGGGCTGTCCCCACTCTGAGGGTGACAGTGAGACAGCAGTGAGAGCCACCAAAGCCGGGGTGCCCACGTCACTCTGGAGTCCTTGGCAGGATGGGATGCAGCAGCACAGAGCCTCTCCATTCCTCTGTGGGGGAATTCTGCCCAATTTCCAAAGSAGCACTCCCTCAGAAAGACACATTCCCTGCCCGGGCTTCAAGCACAAAACCCCCTGAAGAAGAAGCTCTGGCTTCTTCCCACCCCAMCAAGGCACCCAGCAGCTAAATATGCCCTTGGCTCACCAACATTTTAAGGACAAGGGGAAAATAGAGGGGAAAGTAATATTTTTTCCTTTTTTCTTTTTGTTTGTTTTGATAATTTTGAGGCACAAAATGCATAGATTATGGTTTCTCTCAGAATGAAGGGATAGCACTGAACAATGCAAACAATTTAGCGTCAGGCCAAGTCCTCAGAAGTAATAAAGTTTAGTGCTAACAGGTTAAAAGGCTACTCGAGGTATTAAGATACTACACACGGCCAGTTACTTCGAAAATATGCTATTAATATTATTGGCTAATATTAATATTGTGTGAATTAACGGTAGCATGCAGGTGACAGAAAAGGGTGTAAGAAAAATGAGGGTAAAACTCACATCCGGGTGTGGAATAGCGTATTGTCCCTGAATTGTATAGGCCTGTAAAGGAAAAACAAAGATGTTACCAAGGTTGGCAGGACACGGTGGGAGAGCTCCATCCCTCTGCTGGGACCCTCTGTACCACCCTAAACTGCCTGGGACAGCAAATCCTCAGGGCAAGAGGGAGATGCCACACCTCCCATCCAGCCTAGAGCATGCTGAGCTGCCTGACTCGGGGGCTTGGGCTCAGTTTGGCTTTTTCAGAAGGACAGAAACAGCTCGTTATGGGTGCCAGCATTGCATGGAGCAGGAATATAAGGCTGCCACTGGTCTTTGCTGCACAAAAAGCAAGGATCAGTGGCAGGGAGGTTGGAAATGGGTGATCTTTAAGGTCCCTTCCAACCCAAACCATGCTGTGACRCTCTGATAAGCACAAGTGCCCGTGTAGCAGGTGCACAGTGACATCACCGCTGCCCTTCACACCCCAGAGTGATCCCAAAAAGCGAGCTAGCACCGTGATTTCCAAGGATTCAGAGAATTCTCTGGATTCCCAAGCACACAGCTCCCGGTGGATGCTTCACATCCACCCAGCATATTCCAGTGCTCTGCTGGGGCCTTGGAAAGGCATCGAGGGGAGGGCTGCCTGCACTGCGATGCCTTTCACCAGCTGTAATTGATAAATCCATGCAAGCATCTGCCAGGCAAATGATTCTGTGGGGTTTCCCCATCCTTTGTAGCRGTCCTTTCTCTTTTTGTTTGTAAGCAACCCAAAAATAAGCACCAACATGGGTGAAGAGCCAGACATTAGAGAGCCCAATATTCAGGACATAACTGGCTAGCAAAATGTATCTTACTGGTTGACACATTACTCAGATGATTCCAAAAGAAATGGCAAAAGAGATGGAGAACACTTTTTGAAAAGGGAGAGTAAAGATTGCCAAGAAAAGTGAAAGGAAAAGACCTTGGAACTTCCTGCAAATTTGCCACATTGTTTGCAAACAGTAAAGTGCTTTCTGTGAAGAAAACCTCCAAAATAATGGGGGAGGAAAAGGGAAAAAGGCTGTCCCAGTGGCCACCAGTATCCCAGCACAACAGGGATGTGACAGAGGCTTCTCTGGAGAGTAGCCTGTCCTGGTGATTCAATTTGGCCATTGGCTTTTGATTACAAAAATTGAGCCAAATTAAGGGCAGGAAGGTGTCTTGGACAGATGCAACTCAGCTCTGACCTTGCCCGTGGAGGGCCGGTCCCTTTGGCAGCTGCCACTGGCCACTACAACCCTCAGCCTGAGCTCTGGAGGCTCCTCCCACCCCAAACACCTGCCACCACTGTCACCAGCTGTCCTGTGCCACCCGCCCCATGCCACCCCTCGGGCAGAGCCACAGGGCTCCCAGATGTGGAAGAGCCCTCACTTCAAGCCTGCTGCTCTTCCCRTGCTGTCACTTCTGTCCAAGACACCGTCCCTTCCCCAGCAGGAGAACTGCTGCCTCCATCTCACTCTCCCTTTTGAGAAGATCGGCCCACCGGGCAGCTGGGCTCAAAGCTCTTTTCCAGGACGGCTGCTCAGATGGAGTGACACACTCCCGATGCTGGCAATGACTAACTCAGCCTGAAATAGCCTGCGCTCTGGGCTTTGCTCCTGTGCTCAGTTTGTCCTTCTATTTATTATGGTTGGAGGGAAATGAAATAACTCTTGTGGAGCTGCTCTGGGTGGCACAARCTGTGGCTTTGTGGTGCTGGTTCTACCCAGCTTCTGGAGCTCTTGGGAAGGTACATCCCCTGCTAGATTTAATGGCCCACAGCACGATGCCATCTACAGCTAGGTCCCTGGTCACCAGGTGAGGCCAGGAGATGAGGTGGAGGAAGCAATGGGGCAAGTTCCCTCTTCAGAAACAGCCCTGTGCTTAACTGCTCTTGTTTCTGCTGGTTTTCATTTGCAGAATAACCTCCAATTCCCACAGCATGCCTGTGGGATGTTATCCCACCTAAGAAAATCCACCCCAAGGCTCGCTGATGGAAATAGCACATGGTGCCTGCAAGGCTGCAGTGTCACCAGGGGTGACATTGCAGGCTCTGCTGCAGGGGGAAGCTGCACCCCAAACTGGCTGAGCATCAGGGATGGGGACACGGCCCTTCCCCTGAGCACAGCCCCAGAACAGCTGGGACAGACCCTTCCCACMTCAGATCAATCACAGCCACACAAAGGTATTGTTAACGGGGCCAAAGATGCCAGGAAACAGTGGCAGCCTCTGGCTCAATAATGCTTTCCTCATTTTCTCCTTCTCAACCACTGACAAATACTGAACTGGGGTCCAGCTAAGCAAATCACAGCCTTTCCTTTGAGCAACACCCAGACACAGCTGACACCCTGCCTCCCCAGGCTGGCCCTTCCCTTCTCCTGATCCTCCAGCATCCATCACAGGAGCTGAGCCGAGAGCTTTCAGTCCAGCTGCCGGGGCACACAACGGATGGGATGACACCATGCAAGTCAGAAGGCAAGAAACCTGAGTGCACTAACGGGCAGCGGCTGGTGCTGCAGTAAAAGGCTGAGGTTGGCAGTGGAGGCTGCAAGCGGGTCGGCTCTTACCTGACCACCTGCAAAAATGACAGGGGTGGAGGCGGGCTTTGGGCGGTAGGGAATGGTGGCACCTTTTGGTGGGGACTAGGAAAAGGGATAAGGAGAGGGAGAGAGAACATTAGAACAGCTTTCCTGAAACGGCGGCAAAAAGAGCGTTAGAGAGCACCTAACGGAGCACGGCCCCCGGGGCCGCCGGCAGCAACACCCGCACCAGGCAACACCGCGTTTCTGGACAGGAGCACACGGGGGAAAGAGGTGTTTCATGGGCAACAAGGACAACCTGGGCCACGGGAGATCTCCTGCCAAGGCAYGGGCCCCTGCACAGCTTCCTGGAGCTCTGCTGCCTGGCTCACCTGGCTCTGCCCWGTGCAAACCGCACCGCCTGCTCTAGGCTCCAGGAATCCTCTTCAGAGCGCCCTGAGGACAGCCTCAAGCAGCCAGATGGGGAGGGACAGCCCATSTGAGCGAGCTGGCACGATGCTCGAGCTCTTTGGCTGCCCTCATCTTCCTCACAGCCAGAACAGGGTCACCTTCAGGGGTGCGCTCCATCGCTGTCCGAGCTGGGACGTGGGTGTGGCGAGGCACTGTGAGCGTGACCCTGCACATGGCAGGGGGGTGCACTAAATGGCCTTTGAGTCCCTTCCAACCCCCACCATTCCACRATTCCATGATTCTGTGACCTTGCTGCTCTCTGTTGGGTCCTTGGGTAGGTCTGAGCAGGGCTGCAGTGAGTCATCCATCCGCTGGCATGATGCACAGGAGCAGCTCCCCCAAGTTCTCTCCGCTGGTTTTCTCCTGAACATAACTTAGAGGCCACAGGAAACATGGAGGTTTTTAAGGATCAGGAGATATTTCAGCTTTCCTCCTGCTTCTACCCAAAATTAAACAACTCAGTGACTGCTATAAAAGGACAGGCATTAGAAATTACAGTATCTCATGGAAAATTCTTTTTTCTTTTCCTGTACATTCTTCTGGTTATCTACTTGTAGGCAAGAAGCATTATCTAAATTCTCCAGCTTAGCACCTGTCTGCATGAAAGCTGATCAAAGCACATCTCCAACATCCCAAACCTACTTGTTCTTCTATTGCATTACAAATCTCCAAAGGGATAAGCCAGGATTGTCTGTTTGAGACTGAAAGGTGATAAGGAACATCCCTGTGAACTGCCAAAGTCAGGGCACTTCCCAGATTTCAGACTACAAGAAGACTCATTCTCTTTCCCATTGCTGAGCTGTCCAGAGGAGCAGCACATCTTGCTTTGTGAGAAAGACTTTGTAACACACCTGGCAAGCATCACCTCAGGCTCATCTCTGCTGCAGCCCGTGACCTGGAATCACTGGGTGCCTGAAACTCCTCTGGCAGCAGAGGAATTCTTCAGCTGCCTGAGCATCACAGACAGCAGGGATGGCTAATGTGGCTCCTGGCTATTCTTCCTGAGATGTGCTGCTGCCAAGCTGAAGAGGCTTTCATTCGGCTTCGCTTCATCTTCACCAAGCCTTGCCATCTCCATTTGAAGCTCTTCCCGTGCCTTGAAAGGGCAGTGYAGCCGGGCAGAGGGGCCTGACATCGGTCCCTGCTTTGTGTGTCCCTGGGATGTGCCAGGAGTGRAACGTGTCACCATCCTGTGTCCTAGGAGCTTTCCTCCTGGACATGGGGTGTGTGGCTGAGGTCACCTCCAGCAGCCATTGGCACAGCAGCCTCTCTCCATGGCAGAGATCTTCAAGCTCTGCTGGTCAGTATTTATGCCAGAAGGTGGCACCTTGGACATCTGTCCATGCACCCTACAGTCCCTGCTCTCCACCAGCCTTCCTCACTACCATTCCCACTGCACCTCACTGCACCCCAGCTCTGTGCTCCCAGCTCCAGCTCCCCCAGGGAGGGGATGTGCCGTCCTCCTCCTGGCTGTGGGTCCTTGTGAGGCACTGTGACCCCTGTGCAGGGGACACTGGGTGCTTGCAGGAGCAGCTGCAGCCCCCGTCTCCTTCCCACCTGGGTGCTGCAGGGACACCAGGCTGGGCTGTCCCGGCCTGCTGGCACCCCTCCATCCTGGAGCCACCCTCTGCTCTGCCACAAACCACCTCCTTTGGGGCACCCGACTGGACAGGCTTCCAGTGTGGGACTCTGCAAACAACGGACAATGGTGGGGAAAAGACACGGGGTGCATTTCCAACGGAGGTACCAGGACACAAATGAGAGTGRTCCGACAACGCGTGGTGAAGGGGACGAGAGAGACACACTCCACAGCTCCCAGCGCTCCCCTGGGGCCAGCTGGGATTGTTTTCCATATGTACTTTACCCGCTTTGTTACAGACTGTACCTCCAGCATCACCACACAGATCTGTTTGACACACTGGATAATTGCATCGGGTGTCCCCGAGATTGTCACCGCCCGCTCCGTGGAGTTGGGCAGCATGTCCCCCGCCACTTGCACCTGAGCACCTGTGGACTGGAGACAGAAAGGGAGAGAGGAAGGAGAAATCCCACAGCTGAACACCTTCACTGGGGGCCAGCTCCAGCTCCCGAGAGAGCATCCCATGGGATGAGCTGGAGCATCCCGGGGGCAGCACCAGCATCCCCCGGCTGCGGATCAGCCCCAAGGAGCTGCACTGAAGGGCAATAAGGCCATGAAACCTGCCTCACCTCTCGGATCTCCTTGATCTTGGAGCCCCCCTTGCCGATCAGGGAGCCGCACTGGCTCGCTGGCACCACCAGCCTCAGTGTCACCGGCGGTTTGCTGGTGGCAGTGCTGTTGCTCATGGAGTTGGTGATGTCCTTGGGAAGGAAAAGTGCAGCACGTCAGCCCTGGGTACCCAGACAGAGCCACCCCTTATGCCCTGGGGTACAGAGGAGGGCTCGTGTGCCCCAGGTGTGGCTGGGCTCTGCCTGCAGCTGCACATCCCTGCATCCCTCAGTTCATTAACTGTGAGACTCTGGGACAGGTCACAGAATCACTGCTCCCCATCACACTTCTGCTCCAGACCCACCCTCGTCAGAGATAGAACTGGAATGTTCCATGCTGAAGTCATGTCTCAGTTATGCAAATCCAACCGGGCACTGCAGGCCCCAGTCGTGGGCTGGCTCACATTTCTCACCTCCTCGAATTTGTAGGCAATCATGGCAAAAGCCTTGAAGATGGCRTCGGTGGGGCCAGTGATGGTCACAATCCGCTCAGGGCAGTTTCCCTCCGAGATGTTGATCCTTGCCCCGCTCTGGAAAGAGAAAAGGAGTCCTGGAATAGCCACAGCCAAGTGACAGGGTCTGGTCTTTTCCCTGTGCCAGCCTCACAGCATCCCTTCCAAACTCCCAGCCCTCCTCTGCAGTGATTCCCCTTTATCCCTGTCTTATCCCAGCCCTCAGAAATGGTTTCCAATGTTTTACTGCAATGGAAGCCCATGGGATCGAGGCAAGACCAGCTCTGGGGTCACTGCTTGTGAAAAGAAGAGTTTTGCTCACTGCTCCCTGGGAGCTGCAGGCACAAAGACCCTGCACAAACTCAAACTACCTTGAAGGTGACTTCATTTCAACATTTCATTAAGAGCAAGTCCTTGGCTGGAAAATGTGACAGGAGTTTTGAGTGGGAAGGCAGAAAAGTGGTCCAAAGAGCTCTGGAGACAGCTGGCTTGCTTGTCCTGACCCTGGGAATTACTGCATGTATCACACAGGACAATGGGCAGCTCTGGACACTTTGCACTCCCTCCCTCCCACAAATCATTCCCAGAGCAGGCTGCTCACCTCCTCACGCATCTTCTTCACTGTCTCTCCTTTCTGAAATACAAGGGAAAAACAAGCCATTACTGAAAATTCAAGGCTTCAACCTTTAAAACAACCCTACTGAACATGCATCTCCCCAATACACGGCAACCAAAAAACATGGGAGCTCAGTGATACCCATCCCTGCATCCCCACAGGATAGTCAGATGAAGAGCTGAGCATGTAAATCATCGCATACATACATAAAATAAARAATATATATAGATATATAGRTATATATACACATATAGATTCACAACCGTGAATCTTAACAGAGTTGGACAGGCTGATGGAAAAATAAGGCACCAGCCTAYAGGGAAAACGTGTTCATGTTGCAAATCTTTGCTACCAAAAACCTTTATTTTAAAACCACCCCAAAACTCCCCTAGTCCTGTATAGCCAGGACTTTCCAAACCACCTTGGGAAGCTGCAAAAGATTCAGGTGAACAAGGTGAATAAATTGGGTCCTCTGGCCTCAGAATCATGGGCTGAAGAATTACTTTTTAAAATATAATTCGGATGGATCTGTGTGACACTTGTACTATTTTTTAATGAAGCTATTTKATTAAAACATCAGAGCAATGTGACTGTAAAATCACAGCCGTCACCCAGTGAAGCAGCTGGGAACAGTTTGGCGGTCGGTGGGGTTTTAGGGGAATGGTCTTTGACCCTTCTGTGGGTCTCTCCTCATTTCTGGCTCCCAAATGCAGAACTGGCTCATGCACCCCAGGCTTTTCAGAACATCCCAGGGAAGAGGTGACTACGGCATCTACCACACCACAGGTGCAGGCAACAGCGTCAGAGAAACACTAAAAACCATCCTTACCTTCCCAATGATGCTTCCAACTTCCTGCAGARGGAAAAAGCCAAAAACAGGGGAACTGACATTAGAAACTGTGATGAGAATCCACCTCAATCCCATTGTAAAGACGTGGTGGACACTGTCCCCAGCAGAAGGACAGGGCTGGGRTGTGGTATGAGAGGGAGCAGAGCACCACACCACCCTGGCCACGGGCAGCAGGGTTATTCCAGGGGCTGGGATGCGTGTGTGGGGGTGGCAGGGGGGCCAGTGATGACACCCCCCCTGTGTGGGTGCCCCTTACCTTGCCGTGCATCAGCAGCCGGATGGTCAGGGTGACGTTGAGGCCGCCTTCGGACACCTTGGACTCCATTTCCTACCGGGGATGGGAGAGGCGCGTTAGCTGGGACAGCAGCCCCGGGCAGGCAGCACCACGGCCCRATCACCTGGGGACACAGCGGGCAAGGCTGCCTCTTAGAGCAGCTTCTGCGGGCTGGGAGGCTCCTGCAGCGCACCAGGGCATCGGGTGAACAGCCCGGCCAAGGGCCAGTGGCTGAAGAGGGACTTTAAATAACCCACAGCACCTGTCTGGCAAACCAAAGCTCACCATCTCCAGCAGAAATGGRCACCCAGAAAACCACAAGGCACTTTTTCAATGAGCAGGAATCATCTGCTGACCCCAGGARCACTGAATGGCAAGGACAGAACTGGCATCCTGGCTGCCACACATCCTGCCCCGTGAGCTCCCCAGCTGGGCACAGTGTGCACCACACCACTTCCAGCCATTCCTGTCAAACACATCGAATGAAACCACGTCATTCTCCCTGCTCCTTCTCTCCCTTTCCTCCTCTGCCCTCTAGAGGGGCCTCTGATGTTTTCA
>NW_026623601.1:103345-113184 GCF_030028575.1 Malurus melanocephalus
GGGGCGGGGGGGAAATCACAGAAAGGCAACAAATCCTTATTTTTTCCTTGCTGATGCCTCTTTAGGAGTGTCTCTGAAKGAGGACGTGGCACATGAAATGTCCCTGCAGCCCACTGCACGGGGAGAGCAGTCCCGTCCCCGAGGGAGGTGCCAGCATCCTTCTACGTGCACGCTGAGAGATGTGCAGCCATTCTCCCCCATGATATTTAATCCCTCACTCTGCATCAGATGGGAGATTTTTCATCCTGCTCGCAAGCATCTGGCATTTGCCTTTGCTCAGACAGGGACTTACGTGAGCAAAAAAAAGGGGAGATAAACAAGTTCTCAAGTATTGCTTTAATGCAAGTCGGGATGAATAAATAGCAGCAATGCACAGATCGTGGCTAGGAGATGGGCTTGATGTAAAAGCTCTTCCCAGAGGTTATTATGAAACYCAAAATGGATAAACCCACGTGGTTTGCAGGGAGATAGAATTCCCTAAAGCTAAAGGACACTGCCTCACTGGGAATGAGGCTGCTCATGACCTATGTGCAAATGCGGTGCTGGAGGCTGCTGGATGGTACAAATGGAAAAAAAAAGGATGGAATCCTCACAAGAAGGATAAGAAACAAAATGTGTTGAACGCTGAAACAGGTACAGTGGCACAGGCTGCCCAGAGAGGTTGTGGATTCCCCATCCCTGGCAGTGTCCAAGGCCAGGTTGGACGGACCTTGGAGTGACCTAGAGGAAGATGTCCCTGTCCATGGCAGGGGCGGGACTGGATGAGCTTTAAAGTCCCTACCAACCCAAACCATGCTTAGTCTCTGGTTTTATCTGTGTCAAGCCAAAAGATGCTTTTAACAGTGAGGAGGAGGAGAATATCCCTGAGGAAGGAGGTGACAACATTGGAGACTGAAGGGGAATGGGCTGAGAGACTGCAAGGGAACAGGCAGGAATTTTCCAGGCTGAGATGAACAATAAAGGCAATGAGTAACTGGCTGTGATGGTTAACCCCAGGCTTCCTGGGCATGGGAGGCAATGCCAACAAGGTTCAATAAGCTGATCGATGCAGGTCAGCATTTCCAGTGCTCACGAGGTGCCAGGGGACAAACTGCTGCACCAGAGATGGCATTGGAAGGGAACTTTGGAAGGGAACTAAAGATATYCCATTCCAGCCCCCTGCCACAGGCACCTTCCACTATCCCAGGGTGCTCCAAGACCCAATGTCCAGCCTGGCCTTGGACACTGCCAGGGATCCAGGGGCAGCCACAGYTTCTCTGGGCACCATGGGAACAATTCCTTYCTAAAATCTCATCTTACGCTCTCTTCTTTCAGTCTAAAGCCATTGCCCTTCGTCCCATGGCAGAGAGGGTGTGTGCCATGCTCAGCTCCACATCCCTCGCAGAAGGAGCCCTGCATCAGGCCGTTATGTAAATGCTTCCAATTGATTGAAAAAGTGGGTCATGTGTTAGCCAAATGCTGCTGGCTTTAAGATTTATCAGCATTATTAAATTAAACACGCTTCACGCTCCACTGAGCGGCACAGCTACATTGGCCTTTTCTTAATCATACTGGSGAAAGGTAAGTGTTTTATGGGGGTTCATGGGCTCAATGAAGGGATGGCAACAATAGAGCCAAAGCACTTACTCTGGGCACAGGCTGCCYCCCACAGCCCTCATTCTCTGTGGACAAAGGGCTGGGAGAAAAAACCATCCCCCAAAACACCATTTTGAGCATTTCAGAGCATTCTGTGCCTGGAGAGAGCGAGACCCATCTCAKACCCTTCCTCTTCACCATTGTGCTCTGCCTTGTTCACCGCAGCTTGGAAATGGCTCCTTTGTCCACCACTCAAAAGCCCCGAGGACACCATTACCTCCAGCCCAACGGACAGAGCAGATCCAGAGCTCAGCTCCAGCCCAGTGGGAAGCAGGTGCAGCCCCACAGAGGTCAAAGGCAGGGAATTAGAAGGCAGAAGTGTCAAGCTTGGCCCCAAAAGGGAAGTGGCACTTGGCCACTGGAGCACCCTCCTTCCATGAGTGGGGAGTAGTCACAAGTTTTTGCACCACAGCAAGCGGTGCAAAAAAGCTGGACAATGCCCTTGCAAAGGATGATCCTATTCCACAATAATTAGGCCTATTAATTCCAGCTGCCTTTGCAAGAGTACTTAGAGGARGCATCACCAGTTCTCAGAGCAATCTGGTTCTCCCTTAGTTCAACTATATTAAAATCTGGGAAATTTCCTTAATCTATCAGGAATCCCCTATGTCTGAAAAAGCAGCTTAGCCACATCTGATCAAGGAATAGGAAGGAAAATGGAAAACCAAAACATCAGGAAGACTCCTCTTCCCCACRTGTGAACGTAGGCACTCCCATTTTTCTCTTTTCCCATTTTTTATAGGTTGGAGTGATTGCCTCAGCTGGCACTCTTGTGTTCATGCTTGCTGGTACCTCACAAATACTGACACTTCCCTAAAATTTGGACAATTCCCTTCCAATCTGGGGAAATCTGAACACCGTGTATTAAATTAATTTAATAACACAATCACCTCCCATACAGGAGATGAAGCAGAACAGGAGCAGGGAAATGGAGCTCTGGGCCGGACGTTGTTCTCCAGCGGGGTTTCCATAGCGGAGCTGGAAAGCAGATCCAGATGGGACCCACAGAATCATGCCTCTGATATCCTGTCAGGGATATCCTGTCAGCAGGGCTTCAGCCGAGCTTGAGCAGAGCCCAAATCCCTGCAGGGGCTGGGGGACATTGCTTGCACCGTGCTTGGTGGAGCCAGCCCTTGTCCTCCTCCTCTTCCTCCTGCYATGCATTCTTGGGGCTCACTGGGTGCATGAGCTTCATGTGAGCAAGCCTTTGTTTCCTAAAGGTATTTTTGGGGGAGTATTGCAATGTTTTGTTCAAGCTATCCAAAAACAGACAGGACAATTCTGTGCAAAGATACCCCAGGGGTGTAACTCACTCCCTCCCTGAAAGGTTTGGGTGGGAAGTTCACAGGCATGACCAAGTAAAAGCGAAATAGAAAGTCTCCATCACCCTCCTCACCCATCACACAGCCTCCAGAAAATCACACTTWGGTGCAGGTGTATCACAGAATCACAAAATGGTTTGGTTTTTTGGAAGGGACCTTAATGCTCATCTCATTCCATCCTCCAAACAGCAGGGACACCTCCAAGCCCTGTCCAGCCTGGCCTTGGTCACTTCCAGGGATCCAGGGGCAGCCACAGCTTCTCTGGGTCAGTGCAGGCTGATGTACTCCAAGCCCTCAGAGCCCTGCTGACCAAGAGCCCTCGATGACCCATGCAGGTAAAGAGCAGGGTGGGCAGGGCGCTGCTCTGAGCAATCCCTGCTGTGCCACCYTCCCAAAGGAGCACCCTGAGACCCTGCCCTGGAGCATCTCTGCTGCTCAGAATTAATGCCACCCTGGAAAACATCCAACACGCTTCSCAGGCTCTCTGGAACCCCACCAGCACAGGTGTTAGACACAGCCACAAACCCTCAGCATCCTCCAGCACACTGAGACAGGATTTCTGGTGGGAGGGGCAGAATTTACTGCTGGGAATGAACGTCCAGGACAGGATGTCCACCACTCAAGACAACGCCTTCCYCTGTGAGGGAAGAAATGTTTAAACACCTCTGACCTCTCAATATTGCCTTCACAAAACCCACGCYAGTGTTTCCTGACCCTTGGAAAATGGAAGATGTGTTGAAAGCAGAGAAAATCCAGCATCGGCCAGCAAAGAGGATGTTTTTCAGACATTTTAGGCTTTCCAGCCTGTTTTCTCGAGGAATGCTGCCCGTCCACCTGCATAAGCAGGAGCTTTCTCCCCACTCATCTCCTGCTGACTTGATCCTGCCATTAGAGCCTAATCCGGTGATTTCCAGCGTTGTGTTTGAGCGGCTGGGAAGCTTGGCAGTGCAGCCAGCTCGGGATTATGATAATGGTGCGGGCTGGCCAGGTCAGAACAGAGGAGAAAGGAGGGAAAACCACGCAGGAACCCAAAGCYGAGCATTCCCTTAAACCCCACGGAAATGCATCAGCCACGAGTGTTTGGGCTGTCAGGAGGAGAAGCTGTGAGAGGGCAGCAGCATCACCCATGAGTGACACCAAAAGCCATTTGGGAACAAAGCTGCAGTTCCAGCTGCTGCCATTCTCCACAACTGGAGTCACTTTTGGCTGACCTTCCCTCCTCTCCGCTCTCCAGCTTCAGTGGAACAAAAATGACGCCCCATGCCCTCCTGGTACGTCAGGCAGCAGGACATTCCTGCCTCTCCCCTGCCTCTGTGATCATCCCGAGCACCACAGGAGACAAATGTCCTGCTCTGGCCCTCGCAGCAGGCATCTCTGGAGGCTTCAAGGTGAGATTTCCCTGCTCGCACTTCCCTGCTCTCCTCCAGGTGGGATCATACCCTCACAGGATCATTTAAGCTGGAAAAGACCTCTAAGATCATCGAGTCCAGCTGTTTCCCCAGCACTGTCAAAGTCCACCACCAAACCACGTCCCCAGGTGCCACATCCACATGCCTTCTGAGCACTCCCAGGGATGGTGGCTCCAATCAAAACCTCCCCTGGCACACCCTGAGGACATTTCCTCCTGTTCTGAACGTCTCTGCTGACACAATGACGCAGAGCTCCAGCACTGCCACACTGCAGTGGGCTCAGCCACATCCCAGCCAAACACTTGCGCTCCCCTCCAGGGAATTCCCAGCTGATTTCCTGAATTTTTCTTTATCTGATGCACCCCACAATTTGGGCTCAGGCATAAGTCTCCACTGAGGCAAGCCCAGTCTAGAAAGAACAACACATTTTATTGTGATAGCACACCATTATCACAATCTTTTGTGTGAAGATCAGTGGATGAAACTGCAGCTTTTCCCTGCCAACCTCCCCAGCACGATKTTCTGGAACATCATTTTCCCCACAGGGAAACAGCAAGATGACAGCACCTATCTCTGTGCCCTGATACATTTGTGGGAGACAAAACATCGAGGTTTATGTTTTAATTTCCAGGTTTAGGGGAAATCCAGGGACCTGAGAGATGGATCTGCAGAGATCTACAGGATGCAGAATTCCCATTCACKCACACGAGCTGCTTCAGTGCTGCAAGCAGAGGTCACACACAGACCAGTGGGGGAAATGCAATGCAGCAGCAGCAGGGTATCAGATGCCCTTAAGAAAGCCAGAAAACCTTGTCTGGGCTGGTTCCAGGGCTTTTCRATTGTGGGACCCTGAGCAAAACCAGTGGCTTGGACCTGTTAAACCACCACCTCAACAAGGTTATTAGAACTATTCAGAGYTGCTAGAAAAATAATGGGTCCTCATTTAATTTGTTCAATTAAAGCTGATTTTGGAAGGCTGGATTGAGCAGGGAGGGGATGGGAACATGGTGCTTTAATTCAGCCACTTCCAAATCAACCCCMCTAGTTACTTTTGTAGCAACTTGCCAATAAAATATTCTCAGTGAATGTCAAACTGCGTAAGTGCATCCGAAATCTCCCCCTATGAGGTGACGAAAGCCAACGCTCTGTGCAGACGGGTCCACCACGACTCAGTGACCAAGAGCAACTTCAGATGTCTGTGAACCTTTAGCAAGAGCCTGAATGCCAAGAAAATAGCATTTCCTGGGATAAGTAACATTACTCTTCCTCCTTCRGTCTGCCAGCAGATTAAAGGATAGGTACAAATAACCCATTACAGTTTTTTTCTGAACTACTGGCTGTCCCTCCACGCCCAAACCATTATTTTGGAGAGGCTGGGAGCATCCATCAGAGCTGCTGACGGTCCAGCGAGGACCAAGYGTTGGCCAGGTGCCCTGGTGAGCTGAGGGAGCAGGGCCAGCAGCACTGCATTGCCCCCCTAGCCCGGACCCTGCCGCGGGGCTCGGCACTGCAGAGCAGGGGAGGGTTCTGCTGCAGCAGCCGAGCCGGGGGAAAACATCCCAAACCTCCAACGTCATCGCCTGGCACTGCAGAGAGCAGGAAAGGCACTGCTTCAGTGCCACACTGCGTGTCTGCATCCCTGAACGTGCCAGGGGACTCGGGGAGCACCACAGGCAGCGCCCCAGACCGAGCCCACTGCAGAGCAGAGGGACTGTGGGGTGAGAAGGGAGCTGGGGTGGATGAAACCACCAGAAAATGGCTGGGAAATGCTCTAACCCCACCAAAACATCCATCAGGGACACTCAGGTGGGAGAAGCTCTAAGAGAAAAGAGCAAGAAGCCAAAATGAGCTTGGCAATGTGAAGGAAATCAGATGGAAYTCTGTAAGGCAAAGCACTGGACCTCACTGTGGGGAGCAATTAAGTGCATAGGAACAGAGGAAATGCCCCCACCCACCTGAAAGTGGCTGGGAGTGACAAGCTGAGCTGCAGGGTCTGCAGGAGGAAACCAGGAATGGTGAAGTGGGTCTTCCCAGGAGATCCAGCCAGCAGAGAGCAACCCCAGACCCCTGGGCCAGCAAASACAGCCCCATGGGGAAGGGCTGGAGGCTCTGAGGACAGGGGGACAGAGGGACACAGGGCCTTGGGTGAGGGGCTTCAGCTGCACTGAAGATCCAGGAAAAGGCCTTCTCCACAGCCAYGCCATCCTGCCAGTCACCCACACCATTCGGATCTGCAAACAGAGCTCATCTCTGTTCAACAACCACACTTACAGCCCTGACACCGAGCCCAATGCACCCAACTCAGGCTTTTCCCCCCAAGCCAGAGGCCAAGAAATAGAAGCCAGGAGGTGCCACCTGGCAGCAGGAGATGCCTCCACAGATGCCCCGCCAGGGTCCTGCACCAGCCACGACAGACCAATGTCTCCCCCAAAAGAARCCAGCACAGCTGGAAACACACCCCAAGGGATGAGACAGTCAAGTGCCAGATTTTAGATGCCATTWTTCAGGGGAAGACAAAGGATTCCCCAAAAAGTATGGTCACGGCCATAAGCCCATGCTGGATGCTCACAGAGAAGGAGAGAGCACAGGGAGGTGTGTGGACACCCAGGGACGAGCGACTTGTCCTCCAGCATTCTGGAAATGAGAGGTGCAGCACTGCACAAAGGTCCAGGCACGTTCCCAGCATCCTTGGAGCTGGGGGCACAGCTGCCAGGAGAACTCTCTGTGGGAAAGCAGGAAGGGCACACCTTCCAGTGCATCCTCCAAAACAGATGAGGATGCAACCAGGAGCATCTCTCCACAGCGCACAGCAGCAGCCATCCCACGAGCCCCCTCATTCCCCTCCTCCTCCAGAGCCTGCCGGCTGCCCTGGCTTTAATCCCACAGGCAGCATCATCCCAATAATTTCCCTCCATTTTCAATCTCCTTCCCTCCATTTTCAATCTACTGATCTGGGGGCAGTCCACAAATCCCTTCATCCTGAGAGCAAAGCAATCTACTGCTTCATCTCATCCCATCTCCATTTCTCTAATCCCTGGAAACAGGGA
Organism: Malurus melanocephalus; assembly: GCF_030028575.1. NCBI lineage: Eukaryota > Metazoa > Chordata > Aves > Passeriformes > Maluridae > Malurus > Malurus melanocephalus. The sequence goes on from NW_026623601.1 coordinate 110,759, forward strand.
CGAGGTCTGGAGCACATGGGCTGCCCCAGAGGGGCAGAAAAATGGGGGGCTGGGGGCTGCTCTCGTGAATGCCCCCCAACTTCTCCAAGCACCTGGGGCAGGTCTGAGCCCCTCCTGATGCAGGGATGGGGGAACAGGTGCTCCCACTGCCCTCAGCTGCCGTAAGGGATGGAATGGATGGGGCTGTAAGGGATGGAATACACATGGGGCCAAGCGAGGGTGATGGGGGCAATCACTACCAGCCTGGTCCCATCAGTCCCGGCGGGATCCACTGCTCCTTGTCCACCAGCCCAAACCCGTGACTTTCACCCTGGCCATAGACGGTTTTGGGGAATGGGAAACTGATGGGGTGGGAGGCTGTCATCTCTGCCTGCCCTGGACAAACCACACAGCATCCCGAGCGGATGAGTCCGGACGCAGACTGATCCCATCCCTCCTGTGTCCAGCACCCACTGGCACAGGGCCAGAGGAGGATCCCACGCCGTTGGCCAGCACAGGGCCGTGTCCCACCCGACACTGTCYCCAGCCCGAGGGGCGCTGTGTGCCGGGGCTGTGTGGCCATGCTGTCCCCATCCCACGCCGTGCCGGCTCTCCCAGCTCCGGCTGCCGAGGAGGAGGACGGGGGCCCTCGGCATCCGGGGGTGGATCGCCGGCGCGCTGCGCTCAGACCCTGACAGCAGGCTCCAAAACTGTCACTCCCGATCTGTTTTCACTTCAGCTAAACCTCAGCCCCGATTACAATCAAGGAGAGCCGCCTCTCCTCTCCCCTTCTCCCTGTGGTAGGTCCTCTGTAACCTCGGGTCTCAACGCTGAGCCAAACCCCAGCAAGGGAATGGGTGAACTGGGAACTGGGGCTGCTGGAGATGGGGTCACAACTGCCCTGTCCCCAAAACTGGCCCTGACAGCGAGGCCACAGCTGCCACAGTGGCTGCATCCCTGCAGGGCTGCGGGTCTCTGCCAAAATCCGTGGGGGACGTGCCACCACTATCGCGACACTGGGTGGCACCCAGGCAGCTCCAAAGCTGCCCCCACGGAGTGCRGGGAGCTGGTGGCAGCAGGGTGCACCCACTGCCCGCTGCCAGCTCACTTAGCAAACCGCAAATTAAACAGAAATTAAACCRGATCTGCGTGTGTGTGTGCGATCACAGCACCAGGATGGATGCATTCAGCGGGAAGTGGATGGAGACAGCCCTCACCGACCGGGGAAGCCTTCAAATTCCAACACAGCTGGCCAAAAAGCAGCCGCAGTCAGGCGGCTGTACCCACCCCACACTGCAGGACTGGGGGGCTTGACTGTCCCCCTGCAGCTTTGGGGACCATCCCCTGCTTCCCCAAAGGCAGRCACAGGCTGGAGCCAGGGCTCCCAGCGCTCTGCCACCACTGGGATCGAGCTCATCCCCCGTGCCAGGCGTGTCCCCACCGCCGGCAAGGTGCCCTCTGTGCCCGCTCCGGGCAAACACCAGTGCTCCCAGAGGGTGCCTGGAAAAAACAATTGATCCCCTGAGAAAAACGATCCTGGGAGCGAATGCCAAAGCAGCATCACTGGCTGGTACCCAGGGGCGTGAGCGCCCCATAACCCACCCCAAAGGGCAGCTGGCCACCACCGAGGGGTCTGCTCCACCYGCCTCTTCCCTCATCCCGCGTGCTACATTCCCACAGCTTCTCCAATGCCATTTTGGAAGCATTAAAATCATATTGGGAGCACTTAGAAAGAGATTTTTCCCTCCGTCTTCGGCAGAAGCCTTTTGTCCCCACCTCAAAATGACCGTATTTCTTTGGAGGAGTAAATGTCCTCTTAATTCAGCAAGATTAAAAGAACATTTCCTATGGTTATTTCCCAAGAAGAAAAAATCTGCTTTTGTATCCGGGAATGCTGAAAATATTTATATAAATGAATCCCTAAAAGAAGGAGGGAAGTCTGAGATTAAGAGCTTTGGAAATATTACTGAGTTATTCTGGAATTCTGTGTTTAGAGCAAAATACCAGCTATTAGGAAAGAATGTCTGTTTTTCTAAATTCGGTGTTGGGCTTCTGTATCAAAATGCAGCCCAGCATCTGTCCTTGCATCTGTCAAAACAAAGGTCAATCATTTTATGGAAACTTAAACACAAYGTCCTTGAGCCACTGTTTCTGGTTTATTTTTAAGCCGGACGTGACTTCCAATTAATAAAATCAGATTTTCTAAGAYGGTTCACATTCAAAAAACATATCCAAGAATATTTTCCCTTTTTATTTTCCCCTTAATTTTGGGATTGATTCCAACAGCTTTTAAGTCTTCTGCAACCTCTGCCATTAGTTTTTTCACTTTTCTACTTATAAAATGATGATGAAACCAAAGAAAAGGCAACAGAAACATGATGGCATCAGGAAGAATTTTGACACCCTGAGGAAAATGGGTATCTGAAGGCAAACAGAAAACAAAGCGA